>NW_003307604.1:467678-468621 GCF_000143455.1 Volvox carteri f. nagariensis | reverse complement strand
TGTGCACATTGTTATAGAGGTAATATACTATGCAGCATTTCAGAAGGGATTCTGGAGTCCATATGGCATATAATTGTCACTTTTTATAAAGGAACAAAACATGAACACAGAGCCAGCATATGACCATTGGGAACATGACTGAATTTACACATATGAGTGGCAATTCATGATCAGTCATGCTGCACAAGGAGCATGACAACTGTCATGACCATGACTCTGCCTCATGACCGGTAACATGACTGGTCATGAGGCCTCATGAGTGGTCATGAGGCAACATGACCAGATCTATGACAGGAAAACCCCCGCATGACCACATCCATGACCAAGTCGTTCCCCGAGTGGCGTATACTGAGTTGCGTAATAGGTTTCTGATTAACGTTGAAGATACTGATATGCGCAAGGTATTTCTTAATACCAATCCGAGGAAAATCGCTACTTTCCTTACTGAGGTTTTTGATGAGCGTCAACAGCGTGCTCTGGAGCCTCACGGCTCGTGAGGGCACCCGCCGCGTCGGCGGCGGAAATACTGTAACCACAATGACAATGACAATGAAACTGCTTCTGACTTCACGCATGTCGTGCCTTCATGCCGGCTTTGCATTTCACCAGCAGCTGGGGCTTACCTTTAGTCCGTGGCATGTCGTGCTGCCACTCGGCTACGTTGGGGCCTACACCTAGCTGTATTGCAGGTGTTCTCTTATGCACTAACAACAACAGAACGGCCCTTGTAACGAATCTGGGGAACCCAACTTTGGGGTGTGTACGGAGAGCCTCCAAGTCTAGGCGTGAAAGCGCATAGCAACGTCACTTGACCTCAGGGCTCTCATAAAGATGTTGAGCTTTATTACACCTCCACGGAGGCGGGTAAAGCTTGGCCCCGGTGGGGATTGGGGTCACAGAACCATCAATCGCCCCTTTTACCATCGCCGTGCCCCCTTCCACT
>NW_003307604.1:466645-467627 GCF_000143455.1 Volvox carteri f. nagariensis | reverse complement strand
GGGGGATGGAGAGGGGGAGGAAAACGGTGGAGGCGGTGGGTGGGTCGAAAGGTGGAGCGCATCTCGGGTACACGGCGTGTCGCGTGTGTGTTTTCTGGTCATGTGTAAACAGACACGTGCTGCCCGTCCCTCCTTTGGGCGTAACCCCCGCCTTATCGGGGCTCACCTGTACGGCACCTGTACGGCAACCCACATTGCAGAACAAGCCGCTGGTCCAGGGGGTGGTGCTGGTGCTGGCCTCGGGCTTGAGCAGCGCCATGATGAAGGAAAAGCAGGTGGGTGGGCGGCGGCCAGCGGTTAGAATGCTGGTTGGTGGTTGGTAGTTGGCTCTTCTATAGTGATCTTAGGATTTTGGCACTTTACTAAATTCTGTAGCATTTCGTTCCTTAACCACGCAACGTATGTGCATTCTTTGATTGGAGTGGGGGGAAGCGCTGCTCGCTTACAAGAACTTTTGGCGCGTGTTGATGTTGTTTCAGCTGTTGCTCCTACTGTTCATGTTGGTGTTGATGGTGAGGGGATGTTACACTGTGTGGGCAAAGCTCGCCCTGAGAAAGGGCGACGAGCACCGTCGTTGGCCCTGACGGGGGGCCGAAACACAGCTGCAGCGCAGCGGGGGCGGCCTCGCGTGTACGTCCTGTTGTTTCTGGTGCTGTTGAAAGCACACGCACAAGCCGGGGGAAGGGCTTACTCAGGGGGTTACTGACCGTGCTGTTTCATAAACTTAATGTTTCATTTAAAAAAACTGAATGTGTTTTAATTTATTCGGCACATGACATCCCTTTCCCTGCTGGGACGTGTTTTTACCCCCGCACGCGTGTGTGCGTGTGTGTGTGTGTGTGTGTGTGTGTGTGTGTGTTTCCACGGCGTGTCCGATTCCCTTTGTCCATCTTCCAAACCACTGCTCGCTGTACTGCACGTTGTTGAATGGACTTGGATTTGGGTTTTCATTTTCCCCCTACCTCCCCAGCCCCCCCCCCCA
>NW_003307604.1:461996-466284 GCF_000143455.1 Volvox carteri f. nagariensis | reverse complement strand
GGATAAAAAACGGGGGAGTCTCGATCCCGGAAGAATGAGAAACCGCATCATGACTTGTAAAATCATAGTAAGTAATTCAGTCATCAAGGGCAACAATGCATGGATCTGATAAACAAAAAGGTTTTCCTTATATAAACCCATGCTCTTCAGAAATAACTAGCAGAGCTATTGTCGAATCCGAATTAGCTTTAATCCCTTTGAAGGCGATGTAACTCACAACACGTGAATGTTTGAAGGCGATGTAACTCACAACACGTGAATGTTTACTCGTCCCCTCCAAAACCCACATCAAAAAAGGGGGCCGGGAAAAAGGGGGACTCACAGGGGGTCTACAGGACTCGAAAGCCTGTGGTGACGGGTTCCCTGCGGCTGCTGCGGCGGAATGGGGGCTCTGTCATATCTCCCCTCGCCCCCGGACTTCGCATGCCTTTCAGTAAGAAGATAAACCTCTAAAACCCGACAGACCCTCCTGAACTCCGTGAACAGCTCTGTTCCCCCCTTTCCCCCCCTTTCCCCCCTTTTCGTGGTCCGTCTCCCCCCTTTCCCCCCCGACCCCGTATCCCTGCCCTCCCTTCAGCTCACAACACAACGGAGCTCCTAACAACCAAGTTAAGTCAACGTAACGCCAAGCGAAAGAGATCCGCGCCGTCCGCCGCCGCCGGTGCCGCCGCCGGCGCAGTGGAAGGCACGGAGGACGGGGGAGGGGAGGAGGACAAGGAGGAAGCAACCGCTGGCGGGTCAGCGGCGGCGACGGCGGCGGTTGCTAGCCTTGCGCCGCCAAAAGGTGCCGCGGTGGAACGGCGAGAGAAAGGCGGTCGGGCTCCGCCGCCGCCGCCGCCGCCGTCGTCGGTGCAGTTGCCTCCAGGTCCCTTCCCGCCCTCGCACTACGTGGCATCATTGGACGAGCTTAAACAACATAACTACCCGTTGCCGTACTTGGAGGAGGAGGAGGAGGAGAAGGAGGGTGAAGAGGGGACGGGGGGAGAGGAACGAGGAGGGGAGGAAGAAGGTGGCGGCGGCGCGCGGAGAGGCCCGCAGAGGCGGCTTGTATGTCCTCCGGGCTTTGTGGCGACGCGACCTTCGGGTAATAAGGACCTAAACAGGATGCGGGTTCGGTGCAAAACTGCTTACGTGGCTTGTGTGGATGTCGCTGTCTTTGAAACAAATTGGAAAATCTAGCTGAGCGATGAATGGATGGATGTAGATGTACATGTAGATGTAGATGTGTGTACTACAGTGCCGTAATCCAACACCAACCAGTTGTTGCCAGTGTTTCTGTCTCTTCGTGTACGACCAGGCTGTACGAGCAAAAATGCAAGCGCTGCATCAAGGACTCTGGTCTCCCTCCCTGGACTCTGGTGATCGGGACGTAGTCCTACTTAGTAGGAAGTGGTGTTGTTGAGAAAGGAGGAAAATCGAGTCATCTAGTATGGGTCAATCCAACACAGATGGATAACGGTAGCGACCTTGAGGATGGCGAGTTGCCGGGCGAAGTCGCAGACGGCCATGAAACATTTGCGGACCCGCTGCGCAAGCAACGCAAGATTAACCACGGCGACCACGCTGGAAAACATGGTCGGCACGGAACCGATGCTGGTCACAGGCCGGCGTTGAAGCCAGAACCGTACAATCAGGCCCGGCACAGTCTCCAAAACCAAGGACGCCGTGATAATACATCAGCAGACTACAGCGCCGCGCCACTTAGAAGAGAATACCAACAACACGAGCAACACGAACATGCCCAGCAACAACCCAGTCAGTTGCCCTCAGGCAGCATCCGCCGACTTCCATGGCCGACAGGGCCGCTAGGGCGACTATGTCCCATACAGCCTGTTCACAGCCAGCTGGGGGCTGTACTTGCCAGATCTGTTTCCGGGTGACTCCTCCTACCGCCGCTTCCTGAGAAGAATATATATATATGTATATATATATAAGAATATATAGAAGAATATATATAGAAGAATATAGGATATACATAACCAAGGATAACTGAAAGAACCGCGCATGCCGCCTTGCCCGAGAGTTCAAGTTCATCTCGAGACACAAGCACGTGCACGCTTAGCTTTGTAAGAAGGGTTCACCGGCAGCTTCCTTTGCATTTCCCGCGCGAACATTGTGTCTGGTGTTTCAAGCGTCTATCTGTTGTTGCAGCAGAAATGTACGTTGTAAAAGCAAGCACGCATGTTTGTGTGAAGACCCCATGTACGGCACGGTACGGTACGGCTTCACAACCAGGCCGATGCATATGGAAAGTATGTCCTGAACGCGACCGAGGGTCGTTATGTGCAGACGGGAGCGACTGGATTCTTGGCCGTGCGCGTGAGCACTGGACGGCGCCGCAATTTTATGAATAATACAACAATAAGTATATGAAGACCCTGAATCCAGTCCGCCGAACGAAAACATTATAGCCTGCTGCTCAGGGAAAGTGAAAGGAACTGGCTCCAGTTGGCGTCTGAAGGAAGCATTAGTTCCTAACTTGCCCGATCTGCAGAGCACGGCACACAGCCAAAGAGGGAGAGCTTCGAAAAAAACGAAATTCGGGAGCTTCAAAAAACGCGTCGACATGGTTTGCAAGTTTTCGACAGCTTATATGCTGTTGTTATATGCTGTTGCTGTGTGTTACAGCACAACACCTGCTGTCACGACTTGCATTGCGGATTTAGCAGTAAGGACTGCGGACTGCGAACTGCGGATAGAGGTTAGCGGAGAGATAATAACGGACAGAAGTTAATGTACCAATACGCAGCGGCAGCAGCACCACCACCACCAACATGACTACCACCGCCATCATCACCACGTGTTTGCAGGAGCAGCATCACCAACATCACCAGCATGACCTTGGCCCTCGCTGCCCATCATCGGAATCGCAACATTGCTGCTGCTTCGACGCCCTTTTGCTTCAAAAAGGTGAACTGTAATAAAACACGCCAGCTACTTGTTAAAGATGCGGCACAACAGCAAACAGACTAACAAACCGAGAAAACCCCGCTCGCCCCCTCCGGGAGGATTAAATTACAGCGATTTTTCAGACACCCTATTTCTCCAAGATGCTTCAACGCGGTTCATCCAGGTGATGATGATGATGATAATGCTGATAATGATGAAATTTTTACATTTCCTGCTAGATCGACAGCAGGTTATGATCTATTTAAAAGGTGTGGAGATTGGATCAGCCTTAGCAGCTAGGTAAGCTCGGGGAGGCAATCCGCGGCGATATCCAACAGGCTCGACGGGACACCAGACACTGCTGCGAGCTAGGGACAGCTTTGGACCGCGGCTGGTGGATATGCCTGGTGCCGTTGCACACCTACCGCGGCCTGGTGGCACGTGTTTGATCATTATTATTATTATTAATCGCGAGCCCACAATTCCAGCAAAAGTGAAAGATCTGTCCTTACGTACGGTATTTACTTCTTCAGCTGTGGAAGGCAGTGCCCGCGGTTATGTCCGCGTTCAGGAGGTCGTCCCTGCAGAGGTAAGAGAGTGGTCGCAAACAGTTAAGGTAAAGGCACAGATAAAATTACACAGCTCTGTATGTATCTATGTGTGTATGTAAGTATGTATGAACTCGGGTGTGCCATCGCAGGGGAAGGCAATAATAATAAAGTAATAATAAAATAATAATAATAAAATATTAGTAGTAATAATAAGGGTAAGAAGAAGGAATGGAGAAACGTTAGAGAAAGGCTTTGGTGCTCGATGGTGGTGTGTATGTACGAAACAAAACAAGTCTCCAAGTACGTATAGGGCAAATATGAAGTTTTACAGTGCTAAAAGACCGGAACCGTTTCCTTACCAGAATTGACACTTGGCATCCAGCAGCAGGTCAGCCGCCTCAAACACCCGCGGTCCAGCCGTGTCTATGTTCATGACGGGGTTCGAGGTGGCGGTCCAGGGCTTCCAGCTTGGGGTGTTCTTGAGCAGGCGGGAGGTGAGGGAGCTGGTGCGCGGCGACAGGGGAGAACCAGAGGCGGCCACGGCGTTGATGATACCTGTGTACGACAAATGTACGGCAAAGGTCCGGCAGGGGTGCACGTGGCAATTTACATGTATGTATGTACATGCTTATAAATGGATAAATGTCGCGCATCAGCACTTCGCTTACCCGACAAGTACGACGCAAGCTGCGTCTCGTTAGGTGTGAAGGGACACTGGTTGAACGGATAACGGTACGGCGCTAGGAAGGTGAAGGGAATGTCCTGCACATGCATGCGCATGAAATGTAAGAATATGAGAGCTCATACCACCTCAAACGCACGAAGTGATACACTGAGAGCAGAGCCTG
>NW_003307604.1:459261-461946 GCF_000143455.1 Volvox carteri f. nagariensis | reverse complement strand
GATGATGATGATGATGATGATGATGATGATGATGATGATGATGATGATGATGATGATGATGATGATGATGATGATGATGATGATGATGATGATGATGATGATGATGATGATGATGATGATGATGATGATGATGATGATGATGATGATGATGATGATGATGATGATGATGATGATGATGATGATGATGATATTTTTACATTTCCTGCTAGATCGACAGCAGGTTATGATCTATTTAAAAGGTATGCAGATTGGATCAGCCTTAGCAGCTGGGTAAGCTTGGGGAGGCAATCCGCGGCGATATCCAACAGGCTCGACGGGACACCAGACACTGCTGCGAGCTAGGGACAGCTTTGGACCGCGGCTGGTGGATATGCCTGGTGCCGTTGCACACCTACCGCGGCCTGGTGGCACGTGTTTGATCATTATTATTATTATTAATCGCGAGCCCACAATTCCAGCAAAAGTGAAAGATCTGTCCTTACGTGCGGTATTTACTTCTTCAGCTGTGGAAGGCAGTGCCCGCGGTTATGTCCGCGTTCAGGAGGTCGTCCCTGCAGAGGTAAGAGAGTCGTCGCAAACAGTTAAGGTAAAGGCACAGATAAAATTACACAGCTCTGTATGTATCTACGTGTGTATGTAAGTATGTATATTCACTGTGGCGGCAACTTGACCATGTTGCGGGGCGGGGTCGGGTATATTATTGGCCAAACAGGCTGAGTGTCCAAAACAGGCAAGCAGATAGATGAAGACGGCAGGCGGCGGTGGAAATGTCTCTGGACAGGTCCGGACAGGAGACCTGCCCTCATGTCCGGGAGGGCAGGTAACAAAACCGCCAGCAGCACAATCAGATAGTAATGAACTCGGGTGTGCCATCGCAGGGGAAGGCAATAGTAATAAAGTAATAATAAAATAATAATAATAAATTAATAATAATAAATAGTAGTAGTAATAATAAGGGTAAGAAGAAGGAATGGAGAAACGTTAGAGAAAGGCTTTGGTGCTCGATGGTGGTGTGTATGTACGAAACAAAACAAGTACGTATAGGGCAAATATGAAGTTTTACAGTGCTAAAAGACCGGAACCTTTTCCTTACCAGAATTGACACTTGGCATCCAGCAGCAGGTCAGCCGCCTCAAACACCCGCGGTCCAGCCGTGTCTATGTTCATGACGGGGTTCGAGGTGGCGGTCCAGGGCTTCCAGCTTGGGGTGTTCTTGAGCAGGCGGGAGGTGAGGGAGCTGGTGCGCGGCGGCAGGGGAGAACTAGAGGCGGCCACGGCGTTGATGATACCTGTGTACGACAAATGTACGGCAAAGGTCCGGCAGGGGTGCACGTGGCAATTTACATGTATGTGTGTATATGCTTATAAATGGATGCATATCGCGCATCAGCACTTCGCTTACCCGACAAGTACGACGCAAGCTGCGTCTCGTTAGATGTAAAGGGACACTGGTTGAACGGATAACGGTACGGCGCTAGGAAGGTGAAAGGAATGTCCTGCACGTGCATGCACATGAAATGTAAGAATATGAGAGCTCATACCACCTCAAACGCACGAAGTGATACACTGAGAGCAGAGCCTGGAATTAATTGGCCCCAAACCCCGAACTTACATAAGAGTTTAACGCATCCATGAAGTTGGTGAACTCCTCGCCAAAGAACAAGCCAGTAGTCACTGAGGTTTCACGGCATGTACGGCATGACGTAAGAGAGCGGGCCCCCCGGGCATGTAAGCTGAGGCGGTGTCACATCACCGCAGCCGGGCATACATACATACATATGCATTTATACACGCATGCACCCTCCATATCGTAAGGTCCGGACGAATAGGCAATCTGCCGTACGTAGAGTACGTACGTACGGCGTCCTACTATGTGGCCCTACATAACATGCACACACAGGCACCCTGTTCGCTGTCCATTACACCCTTCCCCTTCCCCCCCCTTCCCCCCTTCCCCCCCCCTTCCCCCCCCCTCCCCCCCCCTCCCCCCCCCCCACACACTGCTCACCGAACAGCGGACACCCTGTCTTGGGTTTCGAGGCCTGCAGGATGTGGTACCGCACAGTGAGTCCCTGGGCGGACAGGAGCTTGGCAACGCGGCGGGAGGGGCAGTGGTAGCCGCCATCTGGTTCCGGAGCGAAGGAGGGGGCAGGATCAGGGACAAGAGGGGGAGTAGCACAGGAATGCATGACGGACTTCACTGCCAACAATTTACTTAGGATTTTTACTTAGGGATTTTACTTAGGGTTTTTAGGAAATATAGTGGAAGGGTTGAATGTCTTATCTAACCACGGACAGCAAACGGGCAGCAAACGGGCGGCACGCGACCCCACGCGAAAACAATGTTATACAGGGTTGTCAGTATCGGAAAAGGTCGTGTGCCGTCAAGCATGCCTGTGGCTGTGCGTGTTGCGCTGGTTGGGTCGCACCGGGACCGTCACCCTCAGATCCCCGAAACCCCTTTACCCCGCTTGGGAGGTAAGAGCCCTCCCACACACACCCAAAACAGCGTGTGTACGTACGGTAACGCATGGCCGTATCCGTGCCGTACAATGTCGTGTACCTACGCATACACACCTGTAATCACATTGATAGCTGAAAGAAGCCAACTGCCGCCATAGTACTCGTCCGCGTTGTACTGCTGGTACAGCTGCACGTACAGTACGGTAACAGTACGACATTACT
>NW_003307604.1:452684-457657 GCF_000143455.1 Volvox carteri f. nagariensis | reverse complement strand
CTCCATTTGAGGACATGGCAACATGAAAGGACATGTTTTGTGAGGGAGGATTAGCCAGTGAATAAAGCCAAACAGCATTAGCAGTAGTAGCAGTAGTAGCAGCAGAAATTGATTAGTAGTCAACTGCAGCACACATCGATAGCTGGGACAGACAGAAGCGCCACCGCTCCGCACACCAGCCGCCACATCCAAGGTGACCGCCACCGCGACTGTTGACCTCCCGGCCCCACCTCCTTCCCCTGAACGCGCACTCGCCGTCTGTCCCCCCTTACCTGCCCCATAAGCCACCCTCTGGCCTGCTTCGTTTTTCCGGCCTCCGAGTGCTTCACCAGCAGCCGCAGCACCTCCCACAGCAACTGCCTCTGAGCGGCTGAAGCTGCTGCCGCCGCAGCTGTGGGGGCCCCCGAGTCACCCACGTTGGTCTGCTGCTCCCAGGGCGTGTCGTTGGCGCCACACGCTGCTGCGTGGTCACTCAGCCACTTCAGCACCTGCACCACGACATGTCGGGTGAAAGCTTGGACGTGCGGATGCGGTTCGGGTGGGGTAGGTGGGGTAGGTGAGAAGTGTAACACTAGGCGAGGACTGGCGGACTGGACGCGCATAAGCGCATAAACAAATAAGCAGCAATTTTCAAGGCAGTTTTCGCGGAATCTTGTCAAGGTTGGATTCGTGGCATTTTCGAAATCTAACTTAAATTTCCCCAGACTCATGTGTAAGGACACAGCCACGCACCTTGTCCTTGCTTGTCGATCACGGCTCCAGCACGGGCGTAGAAGCGGCAGCCTGCGCGAGGTCGGCAGGACCAGCAACGTCGGTGGCCCAGGGCAGTGTAACCATTCACACCGTCCGCATCACCACCACAAAGAGAACAAGAACAAGAACAAGAACAAGAAGGAGCGTCTTGCGAGCACCTTGACGTCATACACACGTGCTTTCTTCCTCAATGCTCATTTCAATACCCCTTTGCCAGTTTAGTGAGGTCGGGGGAAGCGGCGGCGGTTCGAGTGGGGTTCGAGGTGGTGGGGCGGAAGGGTGCGGTGATGGTGAGGGGGGCGGGGGGGGGTGGTCCAGTAGTGCGAAGGGTTTCGCGCGGCGTCCGGCGTAGTCTGCGGCGTCTCCGGACTGCGAACGGGAGGGCTCGCGCTGGCTGAGGTCGGTGGACGCGGAAACCGAAGGGACGAGGGCCATGGTAACGAAGACGAAGACGATGCCGAAGAAGAGGATGAGGTAACGACGACGTAACGAGGACTATGGACTATAATTAAACTCTGAGTAGAGCGACTTGAGCCGATGATTGCCGACCAGTGAGGGGAGGGGAGGGGGAAAGGGAGGGGAGGGAGGGAGGAGGAGAGAGAGGAGAGGGAGGAGGGGGAGGGGAGGGGGAAAGGGAGGGGAGGGGGAAAGGGAGGGGAGGGGGAAAGGGAGGGGAGGGGGAAAGGGAGGGGAGGGGGAAAGGGAGGGGAGGGGGAAAGGGAGGGGAGGGGGAAAGGGAGGAGAGGGGGAAAGGGAGGGGAGGGGGAAAGGGAGGGGAGGGAGGGAGGAGGAGAGAGAGGAGAGGGAGGAGGGGGAGGGGAGAGAGGAGGGGGCAGGAAGTGGCAGCAACCCCAACACCAACACCACACCAGCTGTGTCCTGAAACGTCACGACATGAGCGTCTCGCGCGGGTGCTTCGTTGGGCTAGCGGGTGCGTGGGAAGGAGGGGGGGGCTCGTGGTGGTTTCGGAGGGACACGACGCTGCCGCACGGCGCAGCTGGAACCTGAAGGGCGCCCTGGCGGCCTGGGGGCCTGTTGCCTTTTTGGTTATCAAGACCACCATCCCCCGAAGAGGTTGTTTGCATTACACTGAAACACATTGTTTTGCATGTGCATGGCGACGATGCGAAGCAGAGCCGGCCAGTGATGTGTAGAGCCGGCCTTTGGGATTGTAGGGGTATTTTTCGTTATTACCGTTAGCGCTACTGTTACCGTTACCGTTACCACCATCAGCATTTGCGTGTGTCCAGCTCACAACACGCAACTGCCAAGCCCCGGGGTTTGGACCACCTCTCCTCTCCATAACCCAGCTGCACCTCTTCGATTTCACGCATATACCCTTTCTTCTGGCGTATCAGTCTGCATATCCTTGGCATCACCTGGTTGCTCGTTCGTGGTTCGTCTTTCCCTCCCCGTTCTCTCTTTCCCACCTCTCCCCCTTCCCCCCTTTTTTCCACCAAACGCAGACATCATGTACCCCGGCACATCGCAGTACTGGCGCTCGGACTTCGATGGGTGATGCGGGGAGCCCGGTACAGAGTCTAGACAGCCAGATGGCTAGTTAGTTAGCACGACGGTTGGGAATTCAACCGGCTGGTTGGAAATGGATTCAGTGGAGTGGAGATGGATGGAGATTCTCTCTAGGGATTTTGCGGCCTTGCGCCGGTTTTGTTAGTGGTGGTGGTGGTGGTGGTGATGCTGTTCATGAGGTGCAGGGTAGACACTTCTTGTTGGACGGAAGGCCTGACGGCATCTGTGTGTGTGTGTGTGTGTGTGTGATGAAGGAGGGAGGAGAGGTGCCGGCGGTAGACTTGCGCCCTTTCTGTGTGAGTTGTCTCACCCTCACCCTCACCCTGGGCGGGCCCCCGCCCGCGGATGATGGATGGAACCACTTGCGGACAGACGGATTTCCTCGGAGGTCATCCGCCTGGCCCTTTTTAAATCCTGTAGGGCTCCCGAAAGCCAATGTGTGCGCGTGTGTCTGCGTGTGTGTCTGTCTGTGTGTGTGTGCGAGTGAGTTCTCCTTATCGAGGAGCTAGGGCAGCAAGACCACCTCCTCCCCTGGCGCTGCTGTTGGGAAAGACCCCGCCCCGGCGGGAAACCGACCAACCGTCTAGAAGTAGTCAAACCGTCACCCCGACCAAACCGAAATGAAATGCTTCGCGGGATGGTGGTGGTGGTGGTGCGGGAGGGCTACAAGGGAGGGCTTTCGCCTCCAGGTTGCCGATGGCGGTCGTGTTGGGCGGCGGATGGATTATTAATAATATTAGGGGAGCGAGAAGAAGGAGCAGCCTTCCAGTGTGGTGGTTGTTTGGGATCTCCCTATTTGTACACACACACGCGCGCACACACACAGAGGTGGTAGTGGTCGCATGCCGCGGCAGCAGCTACACAACTACCTATGCAGCCACAGCCACAGAAGAAAACAGCTAATATACAATACATATATATATTTATGTGTGTGTATGTAATATACAATGCGTGTATATATACACACGAATACATTCTGAAGTCGGATGGGGTGAATGCATTAGGGTGCCCCTCTCGCAGGGGAGAGCAGGGAACTGCCTCCAAGGGAAAGGGGGCCGCTGGTGAAGCTACATACACACTTTGTCGAGGTGAGAGATCGTGGAGGGAGGTAGTGTAGTGGCGGAGGGGCTGTTGGTGGAGCCCTCGGGGCCCCCTCGCCCTGGCCGCCTCAATCAGGCGATGACGGTGGACATTAATCGAAGGGTGCGACCAGAAGTTGAAGAACATGAAGATACGTACGTATGTATGTATGTATGTATGTTTCTCAGTTTTCAGGACGTCTCCAGTGGTTTCCCGCGGGCGTGTTATGAAGGTTAAAGGGGGGCCCTGGAGGACTACTACTACTACCTAAACAGCACAACGTTCAACTTTTCCCCTTCGTGTTCCCCAACTGCCTTTTTGACCCTTGTGCCCTTAACAGCAATAAATGAAAATCACCGAGCGTTGCCCCGCATCTACACGCAGTTGTTGTGGACCGTAGCCAGGTCAAAGCACAACCGTATACACGCCGACTCATACCCCTGCTGGAGACTCTCGCAACATGGTGTGCGGGAAAAGCCCGGGCATCGCCCGCGACCCGATTTATGTGTTGACGGATTGTCTCACGTACTCACCACTCTCTACTCACTCATATGCGCAACTCACGCCCCAAAGACTCAATTAAAAAGCGCGAGTTCGTACACAGGTGATAGATACATACATACATGGCAGGCGGCTGGCAGAGGTTAAGGCCTGACTTCTGCTCCCAGTCGACCCAGTCGACCCGGGTTCAAATCCGCCTGCCGGCTCCTCGGGTGTTTGAGGAGTGATGAAATGGGAGGTGGCCCCCCATCATATGGACGGTGTAGGACGTGATAATATCAACTTGCGAGCTGACCAGGAACTAAGTTGATGCGCCGTTGATCCGCTAGATTTGGTTGGATGCTGGTGGTGAGTTGCCGAACCCAACGAATACATTCTGAAGTCGGATGGGGTGACGGATTAGGGTGCCCCTCTAGCAGGGGAGAGCAGGGACTGCCCCGGGAAAGGGGGCCGCTGGCGAAGTTAACCACCCTGTAACAACATACATACAATTCAGTGCAAAAGAGGGCCGCATCCTTTTACATCAGAAGGAATTATGCGTGCGACCGAATTCAAACCAACACCACAATTCAAATTCGAAATTTCAAACCCCGGGCATCCGACAGCCAAGGCCCCCGAATATCTCAAACACACACACAACACAGACCAGACAGACATCCCCAAAAAGCTGTGTCCGCTTCCTCGAGGTCGGAAAAAGGGCGGGGGCCCCCTGCATCCGTACAGGCCGGTAGCTAGGGCGGACCAAAACCCACAAAATACCTGGCGCCTTCCTTTGCTAACCTCTCCGTCCGCATCTCACGCCTTTCACCACCTTTGAAGGACAAAATCCGAATCCAACTAAGTCCGTCACAACAGCTGCAGGAACGGGTGCAACAGCAGCTCAGAAGCGCCCCGATTGCCTCGAACCATGTTTGCCGGAAACGTTTGGTGATTATGGATGGTGGTTGGCGGTTGTTGGTTGGCGCGGTTGGAAAGAATATCTAACGAACGCCTTTTAAGTTGTCACCTAAGTCCACACGCTCCGCTGCAGACTGTAACCCTCCTCCACTCCCCCCCCTCCAAAACACACACACACACACACATATACATACACACATATTATGAAGATA
>NW_003307604.1:444359-452634 GCF_000143455.1 Volvox carteri f. nagariensis | reverse complement strand
GTCGGCCAACTTGGCTTCCTCAGCCATGCGTCGCAGGCTGTGCGCGTCACTGCGCATAGGCCGAGTACAGGTTGGGTTGATTCAAGCAGGGAAGTTCATCACAGCTTTTTGGCTATGAATTTAATAGAAAAAGGTCGTTAAGGTTTATGGGCATTTCTTAACGGGGCATTTCGCCGCTCCAGCAGCAGCTTCAGCAAGTCAGATTCCACGGACTGGTCCTCTTTGCTCTGAGGGGCGGGGCCACAAGAGGGTGGGTAGATGTGTAGACCCATCAAACCCATAATAAAATGTAAGGCGGCTCCATTTGAGGACATGGCAACATGAAAGGACATGTTTTGTGAGGGAAGATTAGCCAGTGAATAAAGCCAAACAGCATTAGCAGTAGTAGCAGTAGTAGCAGTAGTAGCAGTAGTAGCAGCAGAAATTGATTAGTAGTCAACTGCAGCACACATCGATAGCTGGGACAGACAGAAGCGCCACCGCTCCGCACACCAGCCGCCACATCCAAGGTGACTGCCACCGTGACTGTTGACCTCCCGGCCCCACCTCCTTCCCCTGAACGCGCACTCGCCGTCTGTCCCCCCTTACCTGCCCCATAAGCCACCCTCTGGCCTGCTTCGTTTTTCCGGCCTCCGAGTGCTTCACCAGCAGCCGCAGCACCTCCCACAGCAACTGCCTCTGAGCGGCTGAAGCTGCTGCCGCCGCAGCTGTGGGGGCCCCCGAGTCACCCACGTTGGTCTGCTGCTCCCAGGGCGTGTCGTTGGCGCCACACGCTGCTGCGTGGTCACTCAGCCACTTCAGCACCTGCACCACGACATGTCGGGTGAAAGCTTGGACGTGCGGATGCGGTTCGGGTGGGGTAGGTGGGGTAGGTGAGAAGTGTAACACTAGGCGAGGACTGGCGGACTGGACGCGCATAAGCGCATAAACAAATAAGCAGCAATTTTCAAGGCAGTTTTCGCGGAATCTTGTCAAGGTTGGATTCGTGGCATTTTCGAAATCTAACTTAAATTTCCCCAGACTCATGTGTAAGGACACAGCCACGCACCTTGTCCTTGCTTGTCGATCACGGCTCCAGCACGGGCGTAGAAGCGGCAGCCTGCGCGAGGTCGGCAGGACCAGCAACGTCGGTGGCCCAGGGCAGTGTAACCATTCACACCGTCCGCATCACCACCACAAAGAGAACAAGAACAAGAACAAGAACAAGAAGGAGCGTCTTGCGAGCACCTTGACGTCATACACACGTGCTTTCTTCCTCAATGCTCATTTCAATACCCCTTTGCCAGTTTAGTGAGGTCGGGGGAAGCGGCGGCGGTTCGAGTGGGGTTCGAGGTGGTGGGGCGGAAGGGTGCGGTGATGGTGAGGGGGGCGGGGGGGGGTGGTCCAGTAGTGCGAAGGGTTTCGCGCGGCGTCCGGCGTAGTCTGCGGCGTCTCCGGACTGCGAACGGGAGGGCTCGCGCTGGCTGAGGTCGGTGGACGCGGAAACCGAAGGGACGAGGGCCATGGTAACGAAGACGAAGACGATGCCGAAGAAGAGGATGAGGTAACGACGACGTAACGAGGACTATGGACTATAATTAAACTCTGAGTAGAGCGACTTGAGCCGATGATTGCCGACCAGTGAGGGGAGGGGAGGGGGAAAGGGAGGGGAGGGAGGGAGGAGGAGAGAGAGGAGAGGGAGGAGGGGGAGGGGAGGGGGAAAGGGAGGGGAGGGGGAAAGGGAGGGGAGGGGGAAAGGGAGGGGAGGGGGAAAGGGAGGGGAGGGGGAAAGGGAGGGGAGGGGGAAAGGGAGGGGAGGGGGAAAGGGAGGGGAGGGGGAAAGGGAGGGGAGGGAGGGAGGAGGAGAGAGAGGAGAGGGAGGAGGGGGAGGGGAGGGGGAAAGGGAGGAGAGGGGGAAAGGGAGGGGAGGGGGAAAGGGAGGGGAGGGAGGGAGGAGGAGAGAGAGGAGAGGGAGGAGAGGGAGGAGGGGGAGGGGAGAGAGGAGGGGGCAGGAAGTGGCAGCAACCCCAACACCAACACCACACCAGCTGTGTCCTGAAACGTCACGACATGAGCGTCTCGCGCGGGTGCTTCGTTGGGCTAGCGGGTGCGTGGGAAGGAGGGGGGGGCTCGTGGTGGTTTCGGAGGGACACGACGCTGCCGCACGGCGCAGCTGGAACCTGAAGGGCGCCCTGGCGGCCTGGGGGCCTGTTGCCTTTTTGGTTATCAAGACCACCATCCCCCGAAGAGGTTGTTTGCATTACACTGAAACACATTGTTTTGCATGTGCATGGCGACGATGCGAAGCAGAGCCGGCCAGTGATGTGTAGAGCCGGCCTTTGGGATTGTAGGGGTATTTTTCGTTATTACCGTTAGCGCTACTGTTACCGTTACCGTTACCACCATCAGCATTTGCGTGTGTCCAGCTCACAACACGCAACTGCCAAGCCCCGGGGTTTGGACCACCTCTCCTCTCCATAACCCAGCTGCACCTCTTCGATTTCACGCATATACCCTTTCTTCTGGCGTATCAGTCTGCATATCCTTGGCATCACCTGGTTGCTCGTTCGTGGTTCGTCTTTCCCTCCCCGTTCTCTCTTTCCCACCTCTCCCCCTTCCCCCCTTTTTTCCACCAAACGCAGACATCATGTACCCCGGCACATCGCAGTACTGGCGCTCGGACTTCGATGGGTGATGCGGGGAGCCCGGTACAGAGTCTAGACAGCCAGATGGCTAGTTAGTTAGCACGACGGTTGGGAATTCAACCGGCTGGTTGGAACTGGATTCAGTGGAGTGGAGATGGATGGGGATTCTCTCTAGGGATTTTGCGGCCTTGCGCCGGTTTTGTTAGTGGTGGTGGTGGTGGTGGTGGTGGTGGTGATGCTGTTCATGAGGTGCAGGGTAGACACTTCTTGTTGGACGGAAGGCCTGACGGCATCTGTGTGTGTGCGTGTGATGAAGGAGGGAGGAGAGGTGCCGGCGGTAGACTTGCGCCCTTTCTGTGTGAGTTGTCTCACCCTCACCCTCACCCTGGGCGGGCCCCCGCCCGCGGATGATGGATGGAACCACTTGCGGACAGACGGATTTCCTCGGAGGTCATCCGCCTGGCCCTTTTTAAATCCTGTAGGGCTCCCGAAAGCCAATGTGTGCGCGTGTGTCTGCGTGTGTGTCTGTCTGTGTGTGTGTGCGAGTGAGTTCTCCTTATCGAGGAGCTAGGGCAGCAAGACCACCTCCTCCCCTGGCGCTGCTGTTGGGAAAGACCCCGCCCCGGCGGGAAACCGACCAACCGTCTAGAAGTAGTCAAACCGTCACCCCGACCAAACCGAAATGAAATGCTTCGCGGGATGGTGGTGGTGGTGGTGCGGGAGGGCTACAAGGGAGGGCTTTCGCCTCCAGTTTGCCGATGGCGGTCGTGTTGGGCGGCGGATGGATTATTAGGGGAGCGAGAAGAAGGAGCAGCCTTCCAGTGTGGTGGTTGCTTGGGATCTCCCTATTTGTACACACACACACGCGCACACACACAGAGGTGGTAGTGGTCGCATGCCGCGGCAGCAGCTACACAACTACCTATGCAGCCACAGCCACAGAAGAAAACAGCTAATATACAATATATATATATATATTTATGTGTGTGTATGTAATATACAATGCGTGTATATATACACACGAATACATTCTGAAGTCGGATGGGGTGAATGGATTAGGGTGCCCCTCTCGCAGGGGAGAGCAGGGAACTGCCTCCAAGGGAAAGGGGGCCGCTGGTGAAGCTACATACACACTTTGTCGAGGTGAGAGATCGTGGAGGGAGGTAGTGTAGTGGCGGAGGGGCTGTTGGTGGAGCCCTCGGCGGCCCCCATCGCCCTGGCCGCCTCAATCAGGCGATGACGGTGGACATTAATCGAAGGGTGCGACCAGAAGTTGAAGAACATGGAGATACGTACGTATGTATGTATGTATGTATGTATGTATGTATGTATGTATGTATGTATGTATGTATGTATGTATGTATCTCAGTTTTCAGGACGTCTCCAGTGGTTTCCCGCGGGCGTGTTATGAAGGTTAAAGGGGGGCCCTGGAGGACTACTACTACTACCTAAACAGCACAACGTTCAACTTTTCCCCTTCGTGTTCCCCAACTGCCTTTTTGACCCTTGTGCCCTTAACAGCAATAAATGAAAATCACCGAGCGTTGCCCCGCATCTACACGCAGTTGTTGTGGACCGTAGCCAGGTCAAAGCACAACCGTATACACGCCGACTCATACCCCTGCTGGAGACTCTCGCAACATGGTGTGCGGGAAAAGCCCGGGCATCGCCCGCGACCCGATTTATGTGTTGACGGATTGTCTCACCACTCTCTACTCACTCATATGCGCAACTCACGCCCCAAAGAGTCAATTAAAAAGCGCGAGTTCGTACACAGGTGATAGATAGATACATACATACAATTCAGTGCAAAAGAGGGCCGCATCCTTTTACATCAGAAGGAATTATGCGTGCGACCGAATTCAAACCAACACCACAATTCAAATTCGAAATTTCAAACCCCGGGCATCCGACAGCCAAGGCCCCCGAATATCTCAAACACACACACAACACAGAGACCAGACAGACATCCCCAAAAAGCTGTGTCCGCTTCCTCGAAGTCGGAAAAAGGGCGGGGGCCCCCTGCATCCGTACAGGCCGGTAGCTAGGGCGGACCAAAACCCACAAAATACCTGGCGCCTTCCTTTGCTAACCTCTCCGTCCGCATCTCACGCCTTTCACCACCTTTGAAGGACAAAATCCGAATCCAACTAAGTCCGTCACAACAGCTGCAGGAACGGGTGCAACAGCAGCTCAGAAGCGCCCCGATTGCCTCGAACCAGCTGCGCGATGAAGTCCCAGCCTCCCCGGTCGCCCTCGTCCAGAAAGGCCACCAGACGACTCAATGGCGGATCATCTGCACAATACTGTCGAAACGCCGCCATGTCGTCCCAGTAGATTTCAAACAGCAGCCTAGTCAGCGAGGTGCGCGCCAGGGCGCCGGAGGGGGAGGTGGCGGTGGCGGCGGAATAGGCTTCCAGGAGAGTCAGGGCGGTTGCCTGAGGGGAGGCGGGGTGGGGGGCCTTGCGGGTTTGGTGGGGGGGGCGGGAGTTCGGTTTCGGAGGGAGGGGGATACTTCAATGTTTGCCGGAAACGTTTGGTGATTATGGATGGTGGTTGGCGGTTGTTGGTTGGCGCGGTTGGAAAGAATATCTAACGAACACCTTTTAAGTTGTCACCTAAGTCCACACGCTCCGCTGCAGACTGTAACCCTCCTCCACTTCCCCCCCTCCAAAACACACACACACACACATATACATACACACATATTATGGAAGATATGGGTTTGGATCCCACTGCTGGTTTTTCCCCCGGGCGAAATAGATTACGTGTGCGAATGCTGGGATGAGACACTGGGTTCCTCCAGTGCGCTGGGCGGCTGGTGGGGGGGGAGCTCTCACCATACAAAGACCTAAACACTGCCGCAGAAAGCAGTGACAGAAGAGGAATAAATACTGCAGAAGGGCTCTCGGACCCGACTGTTCCATCTGGAATACAGACCCCGGGCCCAGACGGTGGTTGGATAACGGAACCGGGCGGCGGCAGGATTCGCAACGATAGGGTGGCGCTATTGGCACCGGTGTGAGTGCATTGGCAGATCGCGCAGCTGTAGAGCTGGAGAGCATAGAGGAGGGTTAGGATTCTGACCGACATACCGACGTACCAAACGTCCATCCAATGGCGGAGTGCTTCGGCGGTCGCTCATTCCCGTTACCGACCTTCCGGGTCAGGTGCCCCTGGCCAGCGTCAGGCCCGGATCCATATGAAGCAGATATACACACACATACACACATACATACACACGCGCGCGCGCGTATACCTGCAGGTCATGTTTTCGGCCCTCATTCCTTGAAGTGCTGTCAATGTCCAAATTAGGCAACTGCGGAGTGGCCAGACCCAGAGGGCCTGGTGAACAGGCAACAAGTAGCAATGGCGGTAGTGGACGACACGTGAGCGAAAGAGTGTCAGTTCGGGAGCGACAGGTTTTCCCCGACACAGTTCTCGCAGTTTTTTTCCAAGATCCTAAACTTCCTGATCTGGCGATGCTGACGACCTTGACGATCTTGACGATCAGAAAGAAAGATGGACAGAGAGACCTGTACCGCGCTAAACCGCCAAAACCGTCCCCTCCCTACGGCTCTGAAACTCAACCCCAAAAATCCCGTACAACCCCCGCACCCACTTCCCCTAAATGCACTTGCCTCTTACCCACATCCCAACCTCCCCAACCCTCCTGCAACCCTAAAATCCCCAAGTAATCACTCCCCAAGTAATCACTCTCATCACTCCCAGCCAAATCTCCCTCTTCCCCACCACCCACCCACCCCCGGGGTCTAGGCGACCGAATCCAAAGTTGTCCAGTTTTACGAACAGCGAATCCGCGTCCTCATCGCGAGTGGAGCTCAAAAACACGGTGCCGCTAGAGATCGACCCGTGGGTCACTCCCGCGCCATGGCAGTGCGCCACGGCACCCAGCAGAGCACGAGACACGGCTCGCAGCCAGGAGTGACGAGCACGCCACGCCTCTGCCTCGGCCACCTCCCTGGACGTACGAACGTACGAACATATTACAAGTGCACGATGCGGGAAGAAGATGAAACGGCCATGCATGCCCCATAATGACAAAGGTCAATCGGTCAATAACCGACGAATCGATAATCGAAGTCGAACGGGACACAAGCCGCCACTCACCCCCGCTGCGGCTCGGCGACCGAAACAGATCGATTAACATGGCGGGGCGACACCGCCCCGCACGAACTTCCTTTTCACCGACAGAACCAAAATTGTATACTTGAGCAGAAATGAAGAAAGGGGCGAGAAGGCGAGAAAGGGAGAATGTACGGCACCACCAAGCCATCCAACTTCGTCGCACATCAACTATGTAGGAGTATTCGCTACCGCACCCTCGCTCGCCCCGAAACCACCTCAATATCCACATCATCCTCACCTAGCAGTTGCCGCTCGCTTACTCACTTGCTTACTCCCTCGCTGACTCACTCATTCCCTCGCTCGCTCGCTCACTCCGTCCCTCGCGCGCTCACTCACTCACTCCCTCGCGCGCTCACTCACTCGCTCACTCGCTCGCTCGCGCACTCACTCACTTTCGCTTGAAAAACGACGGTGTTCCCTCGGGCGGTCGTACATCTCCCAGGTACATGTTGAGGGGCCTCAGTCCCTCCCAGCGATACACGAGCCACACACTGCCCGCCGCGGAGTCCAGGGATACCGACGCGGCTTCCTCTGAGGGTGCCGACACGAAATACCCCAGCAGCGGCACCAAGGGGGGATGACGGGTGGTGGGGCGGTTGGCGGCTTGAGGGGCGGAGGGAGGGAGAGAGGGAGAGACGGGAGGTGGAGGCAGAGTAAAGGGGCGGAGGGGAAGCGGTTTGGATGGGCGAAAAGGAGGGGAAAAGGCGATTAAGCGGAAAACAGGGAAAAAGGGAAGGGGAGGAGCGGAGGGATGCACCCCGGAAGGTGGAGGGAGGTGGAGGGGAAGAGGAGGGTTGTTGTGCGCTGTGTATGGGAGGTTCCCGTGGGGTACGGCAATCCATGGTTTGGCAAGGGCCATCCCTGACAGGCAATCCAGATATATCCGGGTAACCCACAATCCCTGTGTCGTACCACGTACTGGTCCTGAGGCAGATCGCAGAGTTTGGACAGGACGAGCAGCTCGTTGAAAGCCACTGCGCGGGCCACTGGAAGGTACTCCTGTACGGCAGTACGGAAACAGTACGACAGTGTGGCGATGTGGCAGGCAGAGTGTGTGGGCAGGATGAGGGCGTTGATGTGACGATCTGGGGGCCGCAACGGGCCCAGAGGAAGGCAAGACAAAGCAAACTACAGATGGCAATACACCGCGACCACGAAATTATACACGTGCCCACGTCCGTACCCGTGCCCGTACGCCCTATCCGTATCCCGTATCCCGTACCTTGAGTAGCACGGTCAGCGGCCGCTGCATGGGCAGGCGGGGCAGGAAGCGTGCCGCGTACGCGATGACGGCGGTGAGCCCCTCGGTGTGGCCCCCGATGTCCTGGAGCGCGCGTGTGCGTGTATGACCGTGTGAGCGTGTGTGTTTCGGTCGGAGGATAGGGGAGGAGGGTGGAAGGTGACACGGCAAGTAATTGAACAGTCGGGGATTGAAGCGTAGAAGAAGCCATGTAGAAGAGTTAATATTCAGCACCTTCCCTCCTCCCTCCCTCCCCGACGGA
>NW_003307604.1:438261-443947 GCF_000143455.1 Volvox carteri f. nagariensis | reverse complement strand
CTCCCCCCTCCCGTCCGCTCACCCGCATGACACTGATCCTACCCAGCAGCTGCAGCACCTCGAAATCGGCCGAGTCAAAGAAGCCTGGACCAATCTCACGAAGCACACGCTCCTCCAGCTGCTGAGACTGAGGGACACCGGGAAGAGGGGGTGCGAGGTGGAGGAGGAGGAGAAAGCGGTGGGCCCGGGCGGAGCTCCTGGGAGCCCCAGTAGCTTGCGGCCGAGCGCGGGTGGTAGGTGACGGTGGCGGTGGCGGTGGCGCGGGTGATTGAGCGCGGGGTCAGATGCAGAGACGTACGCGGGGCAGGAGGAGGAGAAGGTGGAAATCCTGGGCGTATGGCTGGGCAAGGAATTTGCCCGTACACCATTCCCGGCATAGGATGAGGATGAGGAGGAGGATGATGATGAGGAGGAGGAGAGAAAAGACTGGAAAGCGGGAGCCGTTGTCTTCCCGGTCCCCTCCCCAGTTTCCCTGCCGCCGTACTGGGTACATGCACATGTCTACGGCAGTGAAAACCCCCCTTCCCCTGGATAAGTGAAATCGCCCACGTAGCCTTCTGCAAACTTGTGGCTTCCACCAGGGGCTACACACAAGTGAAAGGAGGTTTGAAGAGCTCTGGGCTGAAGGGGTGTGCGTGTACCGCTAGTCGCTAGTTACTTTGTGTATGAGGAGGTCGGGGTAGCGTTGGCAGGCAACGGGCTGGGCTGGGCTAGGTGGGGTCGGGACGGCTGTTTGCTGTGCGGGCCAACAAACACAGCAGCAGTAGCAGCAGTCGCACCACCAAAGATTGAGGACAGGGTTCCAAACGCATGCCGGGGCCATCAGCTTCGTGATTTTACCACTCGCGCCGTCGCAATCACCGCGGGCGCGCAAGCACGCACACCTGCAGACCGAACACGCCACTTCTTGTCACATCGTCAAAGCCGTCGTAGCTCTTGCGTAGTTCTTCGTCACCGATCGATGCACGGACCTTAGCAGCCTGTTGGCTGAGCATTCGGGCGAGCGCGTCGATGTCGCCCGAACCCGAGGTGTCGTCATCACCGGCAAGACTTCGGACTGGTCGTAAAGCAGGACTACTAATAACGTTGAGCCTCGACTTGTAAGCGAGCCAAGCACGAGCTACCGAAGCGCGAGGCTGGTGCCGCTTGCGTGCGCCCGGGAGGTTTGGAAAGTCGTAACTAAGGAGCATGGTGATGTATGAGAAACGTGGCCATATAAAAATCTAAATGACTTGCATTATAAAAGAAGGCAAACTATCTCGAAATCCAACTGCCCTTCGCTATTAGCGACTCCTACCATATGTACCACAACTTGTCACATCCCAAGACAACTGTTTTCATAAACCGGCAATCCAAGCCTTTCTGATATTTAACGAGGTGTAAATGCTTACTGAGCAACACCACAAGTTTAAGTCGCCTGACTACAGCCGTCGTACACAAATAAGAAATGTGCAATACACTGCTGAGGGTGTATTTCCAGTGCAGATTAAGGCCAGGGATTAAGGTCCCGCTATTCCCGGCTAATCCCCGGCTAATCCCTGGCAATTATTAAGGCCTGGGATTAGCGTGGGATTAAGGCCGTACAAAGGGCGATGCACATTTCTTGATGCGATCTCGAAGCTAATACTACCAGTTCTGAATTGCTTTGGATTAGCACAGGGATTAACACTAATCTATGGCCTTAATCCGCACTGGAAATACACCTCGAGTGTCCTAAAGGTGCGCCAATTAGGTAGTCGCATCCATATCGCCTCAGTTGATGACGATACGACTTTGGGTAGGGTTCTGGAGCAATTTCTACTACGGAGCAGACAACTTCGTGACACCCTATGTACCGCGAATTACATTTCAGTAGCATCAGTGTCTTCGCTGGATGACATGGTTTAATTCGACAGCGGCAGTTGCCCTCGATACACGCAATTGCTCAGTGCCTATGCTTTAATATATTGGTTCTTCTTCCTTTTCGATTTGCTGTTCACAACTTGGTTGTGGGTTCGACCTCACTGAGCAGCATGGCATGGACATTGCTTAAACGTCATCGCGTGATCCGTACTCACTACTAACTTATTGTGGGGAAGGCCATTGCGTCTGCGACCACACTCCCGCGGTACCCAAACCCTTCAAAGACAACTCCGATCAGCCATTTGGCTGTTAGTGGGAGGGCGGGTGGGCCGCTCGCACGGCAATCGAGTAGAGAGTACGAAATAACCTAATGCAGTCATCGTCAACAGAAAACGTAGGCCTCCAGCCTCACGCCGACTCTCTTACCTACATTCATATTTACTACCTCGTTCCCAAGACTCCGCCGCGTTGCCTCTAGTTCGGCTCGTGCCACAGGTAACTTCGCTCGTCGCTACTTTGCCATTCACCTTCGCCTCCACCCAGCCTCTGCTTCTCCACAGAAGCGGCGACCTCCTTCGCCGTTGTTGCGCCTCGTCTATGCGACTCCTCCTCATCCGACTGTGTCTTCTGCCTACCCGGTGCGCGCCCCCTCTCTCTGCGCATCCGTTTCTCCGGCCCTCTCTTACGGTTGCCTACCTTACTGCAGGACTCTCCCCTTGCCTGTCCGGTGCCGGGTAGGCTTTCCTTGCCTCCCTCGGCCCTACTTGGGGCGCCCCTCCCTGGCTCGTCAACTACCTTACTTCCGTCCGTTCCTGCCCCTCGGGGGCCCAACCCCTCCGCCCTTTCCGTGGGCCCGATGCCCGCTCTGGACTTATCTCACGCCCCCGGCCTCTCTGATGCTGCCCCCCCGGTAGGCTTGCCCCTGCGCCTGGGTCCTGTCTCTTCTCTCCGTCGCGCTTACCTCTCTTACCTTCTTCTGCCCTCCAGGCACTGCCGGAGCCTACTCTGCCTCAAATCTTGGCCGCGCGCGTCCGCCCCACTTCCTTACCCTCTGCCGTACTGGACCCACCTTCCAGCCGCCAGCTTTATACCGTCGCCCTCGCGAAGGCCACCACCGTCTGCGACAACTCGCTGGCCCGCGAAACCATTGCCCGTCAGGAAGCTGCCGGTCGGGACCTCTCTGCCTGGCTGGCCTCCCTGCCTCATGGCCATACCCTGCTATCCTGCACCGATGACGACCTACTCGTCTACCTGGAGGCGCACTGGCTCCCCAACCGCCGTGTGGACGACCCGAGCCCCAACACCGTCAACAATCATCTGGGTCTACTCTCCGGACTGTTTAACCGCTTAGGCCGTGGCAGCACTTACGACCGTGAAACCGGCATCGGCAACCCCTGCTGCTCCAGCGCCTTGTCCTCCTACAAGACTGGCTATGGTTGTCTCGCCGCCGACCGTGGCTATGAGGAGCAAGCCGCCGTACCACTCAGCCCTGGCGACTTCACCACCCTCATGGACCACCTCTGGTCTGGCTTCCAGGCATCCACCACCTCCCTGACCCGGCTGCTGCTACTACGCGACCTGCTGTGCTGCCAATTTATGTGGCACACCAGCTACCGCGGCCACGACACCGGCAAACTGCGGCTACGTGACTTCCGTGACCCGCGGGGTGGGGGTCCTTTCCGTGGGTTTCCCCTACCTCTGCCGGACCCGTTTGGTGCCTACCCCTCGCTTTCCTTACGGATCGAACAACTCGGGACCAAAACCTCCAAGGGGCGTCGAGCCCCCCCTTTGGAACTGCGCCCTGACCCTTCTCCACGACATTGCTTCATCCGCACCCTCGCCCTCTATTGGCAGCTGTGCCATGCCCCCGACGCCCCCCCAGGGTCTGCAATCTCCGACTACCTCTTCCGTCCCACTGACCGGGGTCACCAACGCTTCGTTGAGCGTCCGTTTTCCAGCAGCACGTTAGCCATGCGCGTGGGCAAACACCTGGAGGAGGCTGGTGTCTACGTCGGGCAAACCCCTCATGGGTTTCGTCGTGGTACTATCCAGGCCACGCAGGCCGCTGGCGCTTCCCGCGCGGAGCTCCACGCATTCTCCCAAATTCGCAGCGCTCAAGTCCTGGAGCGTTATACCGACGCCTCTCGGCCCACTCGAGTCCCTCGCGGCTCCGGTCCCAGATCCTAGCTTCCGCCTCCTGCTGGTGCTGCCCCTCTTGGCCCTGGCGCTCACATCGTGGCTCGTCTTCCTCCCCTCTCCCCACACATCGACGGGCGGGTGGGTGGGTTCTGACTTGCGCTTGCTTGCACGGTTGCCTGGCGAACTAGCGTTGTCTGGATTCAGCGCTTTGTTCCCAGCTAATCTTTGTAACGCACTACCGTATCAGTCACTGTCCCCTGGCCAATTCCGGTCTGCTCCTCCCGCGCCGCACTTGCCGTACTGCACTACAGGACGAGCACTTAATCAACATGCATTGCTTAAACGTCATCGCGTGATCCGTACTCACTACTAACTTATTGTGGGGAAGGCCATTGCGTCTGCGACCACACTCCCGCGGTACCCAAACCCTTCAAAGACAACTCCGATCAGCCCCAACACACACCGCGGAGCGGTCTCTCCCCCACACACATACCTCCCAGGTGTTAACCCTAGGTCCTCCCGTCCCCCGGCTCTTCCGTCCCTTGCCTCTACCATAGCACATACACAGCCTGTACTCGGTATCGGGGCGTCATAGGGCCCCTTTTTGCGGCGTTGGGCACTTGTGGTCCAGGGATGAAGAGCTCCCTGTGGGCCAGGGTCATCTGCGCTCTGATGGGCAGCGTCCTTAGGATAGCCATCCATGCGCGTGGCCAGACAGGGAGGATCAGTACACAATCGGGCCGCTCCTCCGCCACCTTGCGCAGCACTCTTGCCACGGCACTGAACGGGGGGTTAATGTACAGCAGGGGCCGAACAGTTTCCCCTCCTTCCAGGCGTCCCCACCCCGGAGAACCCCAATCCTGGGCGAAAGCGTCTACTCCTTTGACTCCCGGGCACCAGTTGGCCGCAAAGAAACTACCTGGCACCTTCGTGGTGTGCGCGTCCGCGAAAACGTCCAGAGACGGGCTGCGGCCGTGAACGCAGGGGTGCTCCCACAGCTTTGCGTAGACGGTCGGGTTCAGCATCCACTGTGATCCATCTTCGTATTTGCTGAGCGCGTCTGCCTGCTGTTGCTGCTCCCGGCTGCGTGGGTACCACACCACTGAAATGTCTGTGTCCGTATCGGTGCAGAGGCGGTGGATCTCCGCCACTATGGGCAGGCAAGCGATGTTGCCTTTCATTCCAACCATGCAGAATTCCGCCGGTTGGCTGTCCGTCTGGTATTGCACCGTCCGGCCGTACAACAGGTTCGGTGCCTGCTCTCGCAACCAGTGCAAGCTGTACAGCAGCGCCCGCAGTTCTCTTTCTGTGCTGCTAAAGTCATTCCGCTGCAGCCGCTGGGTTTCCTGGGCTTTGAAGGGCACGAGCATGCGGCTGTTGGCACCCAGTTCTTCCCCAGGTAAGAAGGCTGCGAAGGCCCTGTCCGAGGCGTCCCCGACTAGCTCCGTCGTCAGTCGTAGGGCTGGTCCTTTCCGCCAAGTGGCTGTCCCGTTGCGCCTGTCAAGCAGCTCCATGAACAAGCCTGCCTGGCGTAACACCTCCGCCGGGTCCCAAACCTCTTCGTCCCACGCCACACCCCGGGCTACGCGCCACACCATCCGCGCATACAGAGGTGCCGTGGTGACGGCGGGCGTCATGGCGATGATTTTGCCGGCCACCTGCGCCACCTGCCGCGCTGTTAGCCGCTCGCCTTCGAGCTGTGTAA
>NW_003307604.1:430537-438211 GCF_000143455.1 Volvox carteri f. nagariensis | reverse complement strand
TTGTCGTCTGGTACTCTGAATGCTTGCGCCTCCGCATCCACCTCCATTCCCAAGAAACGGACTCGCCTTCTGGGGATCAGCTGGCACTTGGACAGGCTGAGGGTGAAGCCCAGGGCTGCCAGCAGCCGTACCACCGCCCCACACTGGAACTGTGCCGCGGCCTTCGACCCCGCGGCACCCATCTGGTCGTCTATCAGGAAAGACATGCGGACCCCGAGCTGCCGTAAAGGCCGGAAAACCTCGAGCTTCATGCTTGTGTACAAGTGGCAGGCCGGCGCCAGGCCGAACGGCAGGTGTGGCCAAAAGAGCGTCTGCCCCCGCCACCGCATAGCCAGATATGTGTGCTCCCGTTCGTGGAGTGATAGCTGCCAGTACCCGCTCTTGTCGTCCGTGGTGTACAGCCAATCTTCCGGTAAGAGGTAGCTAGGGACTTCTGCCAGTCGTTCATACTTCACAGGCCGGTACCTCAAGAAACAGTTAATGTACATCGGGTTAATACAGAGGCGCAGCTTTCCGTCTTTTTCCACCACCCGCAAGCCATTGACTACCGTGGGGGGAGGCGCGTCGGCTGGCCATTCCCGTATCACTCCTCGGTCCAGGGCCTTTCTCAATTCGTCTGTAACAAACTCATGGTGCTGAGTCGCGCTGCGATGGTTAGGAAACTGCACGGCCCGCGGCCGGTCACCCGCCATCATAAAGTCTAGGTCGCAATCCGGCGCCGCGACCCGCAGCATTTCCCGCACTATAGCTAGCTTGCGTCCCCGCTCCGGGGCTAGTTCTTGCCCTGGGTAGTCGCACGACACCCACTCCAGCTGGATCCCGCCCCGCAGGTATTCTAGCCACTGTTTCTGTTTGTCCGTGAGGGGCCGGCCTTCGTTAGCTGCCTGAAAGAACACTCGCCACACTGCAACATGTAGTCGTATCCTTCCGGGTTGGAAGTCTTCGGGGTCGGGGAGCAAACGGACGACCTCTTCGAGAAACTCCTGTTCATCCCGCGGATCTACCGCGTCCTGCTGACCCAGCCGCTGTAACCTCTGCCAGGCTTCCTGTAGCAGCTGGAGTGCTTCCCTGCCCGCGGCGTTATGGGCACTCCCTTCCCGGGCCGGTGCTAATCCTACGCCTCCGGATTTCCGCCCTGTCGGCTGGTCACTCACCCGCTGGTCGTCTTCGCAAGGGTCATCTTCCAACGACACCAACTCGGTCGGATCCCTTCCGTCGCCATCCGGAGTGTCTGCCGGGTAACCCACGTCAGGTTTCCTGTCATCGTCCCTTGACGTTCCCTGCGTGCTCTCAGTCGACCTGGTTAGCATAGGCCTCTGGGCTTGGGTCTCCTACAAGCCGAATAATAACCGGTGGGGGCGGGAAACAAGATAAGATGGTCTTTGAGCTTACACTTAGGTGTCCAAAAGGGCAGAGCTGCCCCCTACCGTGACCAGATCCTCACCGCTGTCCCCAGCCCTGAAAGGCAGTCACAGGCCGCCCGTCCAACACCTGGACCGCGACAGGCTTTATTCCAGCCGCCACCGACAGAACCGACCCACCAGCAGCTATCTTCCCGCCGATTGTCTTGTTTCCCGCGCCCCTGACTACAACTTATACCTTGCGCATCGCCTCATTGCGGCTAACCAGGGCGTCCACCAGCTGCGTCACTTGCTCTGCCTCCGTTGCCGGGTGTTTAAACCGGCAGGGCTGCCCCGTCTGCGCCCGGGCACAGCGCCCGTTCCACGCGTGGCTAATGCAGAGTTTGCTTCCATCTACGTGGCCTCGGTACGCAATCTCCGAGATTGACCCAGCGCCCACTCCCTGGAATCCCCGCCGGTCTAGCTCCTGATTGACCGCTGCCACCACGCTAGCAGGTGGACTCAGGCGCTGCCCTCCGCGGCCCCCGGCGTGAGGCGCTCCCAGCCCCGCGTCCCGAGGGGGGGCCTGAAAGCCCCCACCCACTTGTCCCCAACCCGCGGTCCTCTGCTCTGGGCGGCCGGGGCCCCCCGGCGGCCGCCCTTCCCCTGCTGCGCCGGGGCCCCGCAACAGCCTGCGGTCGCCACCGTCCCCTCCCCTGTGCTTCAGGATATTCTCCGCCATCCTGTCATGACCATCGTGGATTCTCTGGGCCGCGCGCATCAACAGGATCACGGCCGGCCAGGCGCGCTCCTTCATCTCCAGAAACGTCGGCGTGCTCACGTTCACGGCCTGAAGTGCAGCCTCCAACCAGTGCAGCCGTACATCACGAGCCCGCATCTTCAATGTCGCCAGACTCGTCTCCACCCAGCCCCACTGTACCAGGTGTCCCGTAACCTGCCCTACAAAGCGCTCCTTCGAGGCCTGCTTGGCCTGCTGACCTATAAACTTTAGCACTCCGCGACGATGCGGCTCTATTGCACCACTAAAGCACGCACGCAGCTCAGTGACCAGCCCTGGGCCCACATTGGCCAAAGCGTCTACAACCGCCTCTTCCGCCTGCTCCAGCATCGCCGATACCGCGGATTTCACCACCTGCAGCCCGCATGGGCCTTCCGTCATTGCCCCAGCCTGGGTCATGACGGTCGCCCACAGCTGGGTGTTGGGGACGCGGGCCGCCTCCCCGAGATTCAGCGCCTCCCGAGCGGCCCTAAATGCCTCCTTACGGCGGCTGTGAGCCTCCTGGACGTCCTTCTCTGTGACGACGCTGTAAACTGCTGGCTGCCCCTGCGGACCAGCAGCGGCCACCTGGTGCATTGTTCCTGCCCCCACGTTGTTGGGCTGCTTTCCTCAAGGCCCCACGTTCGGCCCCACGTCCAACTGCTGCTGCTCCCCCTCTCCCTCTTCCTGGAGTTCTTCGCGCAGCAGTTGCTTCCAGCCTTCCATGCCGTACCGCCTGATAAACCGCGCCGCGATCCGCCTCTCTTCACGCTCCGGGTCTCCCTGGCCCTGCCTTGAGTCCCGTGGTACTCCTTCCCCGGCAATGTCATTCCGCGCCTCCGACGGCGGCCTCACTCGTACCGGTCCATGCAACGGTAGCCGCGTCACCGCCACGCGCTTTGGGGATGGGGCCACGACTCCAAGTCCTCGCGTACGGAGCCGCTTGCCCTTGCTTCGTCTATTCGCCTTCGCCGATGAAGCCTCTTTGTGGACGTCGTCGCTGTCTGACGACTCTTCCTGTCCCTCCTCTGAGCCTTCCTCGTCCCTTTCCTGTACGCGGTTCCATTGCGTCGTGAAGGCATTCTCTGGGTCGAGGCTGACAGCCTCAGGCAACCCAACCTGGGTATTCGCTAAGCGAGGGTAACCACCCTTAGTGCTGGCCTTCCAGAAGCGGATCCATGCAGGCGGGTTCAAGGTAATCCAACCCTGCGCGGGAGCGTGCCCCTGTGGCGGGCCTGCCGGGTTACTTGCGACCAAACCTACCGGCCTAAGGCAACTCAGCCTGGGTGCTTCACCGCGCGAGCCTACCCGCTGGGGCTGGCCTTCCGGATGCATGCGACCAAACCTGCCGGCCCAAGGCAAATCAGCCTGGGTGCTTCGCTGCGCGACAGCATACCCGCTGGGGCTGGCCTTCCAGAAACTCGCGACCAAACCTGCCGGCCCAAGGCAAACCAGCCTGGGTGCTTCACCGCGCGACAGCATACCCGCTGGGGCTGGCCTTCCGGATGCATGCGACCTAAACCTGCCGGCCCAAGGCAAATCAGCCTGGGTGCTTCGCTGCGCGACAGCATACCCGCTGGGGCTGGCCTTCCGGATGCATGTGACCAAAACCTGCCGGCCCAAGGCAAATCAGCCTGGGTGCTTCGCTGCGCGACAGCATACCCGCTGGGGCTGGCCTTCCGGATGCATGTGACCTAAACCTGCCGGCCCAAGGCAAATCAGCCTGGGTGCTTCGCTGCGCGACAGCATACCCGCTGGGGCTGGCCTTCCGGATGCATGCGACCTTAACCTGCCGGCCCAAGGCAACTCAGCCTGGGTGCTTCGCTGCGCGACAGCATACCCGCTGGGGCTGGCCTTCCGGATGCATGTGACCTAAACCTGCCGGCCCAAGGCAAATCAGCCTGGGTGCTTCGCTGCGCGACAGCATACCCGCTGGGGCTGGCCTTCCGGATGCATGCGACCAAAACCTGCCGGCCCAAGGCAAATCAGCCTGGGTGCTTCGCTGCGCGACAGCATACCCGCTGGGGCTGGCCTTCCGGATGCATGCGACCTAAACCTGCCGGCCCAAGGCAACTCAGCCTGGGTGCTTCGCTGCGCGACAGCATACCCGCTGGGGCTGGCCTTCCGGATGCATGTGACCTAAACCTGCCGGCCCAAGGCAAATCAGCCTGGGTGCTTCGCTGCGCGACAGCATACCCGCTGGGGCTGGCCTTCCGGATGCATGCGACCAAAACCTGCCGGCCCAAGGCAAATCAGCCTGGGTGCTTCGCTGCGCGACAGCATACCCGCTGGGGCTGGCCTTCCGGATGCTCGCGACCAAACCTGCCGGCCCAAGGCAACTCAGCCTGGGTGCTTCGCCACGCGACAGCATACCCGCTGGGGCTGGCCTTCCGGATGCATGCGACCTAAACCTGCCGGCCCAAGGCAAATCAGCCTGGGTGCTTCGCTGCGCGACAGCATACCCGCTGGGGCTGGCCTTCCGGATGCTTGCAACCAAACCTAAAGTCCTAATGCACCTCAGCCTGGGCGCTTCGCTGCGCGAAAGCATGCCCCCTGGGGCTGGCCTTCCGGATAGAATGCAGCTCCACACGGTAGCTCGGCCCTTCGCGAGACCTCCTTCGGATAAAACTTACAGGGCTATGGTTACTATATGTTGGGCATTTGCTCCTTCCGAAGTGTGAAGCCGTCGACTAGGTGCATCTTTTCCCCCGGGCGTGGCCCCCAGTGGGCGTACCCCTGCCTAGGCGCTATTGCGGACTTTTGGCTGCTTCCAGGACAGGGACCCGCTGGGATAACAGACCACGCTGCGCCATTCTCAAAGCAACTACCCCTCTGCCGCGGCGCCATCCACCGGAAACGGACCCAACCTCACTAGCACTGACGCTCTGAGTTGGCCACTCGCGGTCTACCGATTCGTGCTCTTCATAAGCTAGGCCTGACCCGGAGCTTCTAATCCAGCCTGGTCAAACAACAGCGGCGGCGCATCCCCTTCCCGCTATTTTAAAATACTGGGTCCGGTCTCTCCCATGCCTTTGATATAGCAGAACTTGCGGCGGCTGGCTGTGCCTACTGTCTGACCGCGCGGAGCGAAAGCTGGCGTCTGTTACTCACCGCATCGGCCCCCTCCGGGTAACTAGTTGGTCCGCCATTCTGATGTCCTCCTTCGTCTCGCTGTTGGATGATGTCCTCCAAGCCTTCTTGGACTCCGCCGCGCGATTCCTCGCGCTCTGCCATCACTTCGCTGTTACTGGCGACCGATATGTCAGCAACGTCGAATCGCCTTATCTACTTTCTTATTGAGCTGGGTCCCGAATACAAAGTAAATCACTATTTAAACAATTCAAAATCCCCAACAGACGACGTTCTGACTTGCGCTTGCTTGCACGGTTGCCTGGCGAACTAGCGTTGTCTGGATTCAGCGCTTTGTTCCCAGCTAATCTTTGTAACGCACTACCGTATCAGTCACTGTCCCCTGGCCAATTCCGGTCTGCTCCTCCCGCGCCGCACTTGCCGTACTGCACTACAGGACGAGCACTTAATCAACATGCAAGCTTCTACTGTACGGTGCTTCTATGCATCATCGCTCCCTTGCATGTCCATAATAACGGACACAGTGTGTAGATAAGTGAGCTGAGCCAAGTGCATGTCTGTGAAGTAACTCTTCGTGCAGCATGCGTCACCATCATCTATTCCAAGCAACGTCCTGCATTTCGCACCATCGACCGTTTCACGCGAAGTCGCGATGCCGTCAAAACGCTGCGGTCTTGAAACAAAAACCAGGCATCGCGTCAGGAAGGCCGTCCGGAATTTACATCCGTACCTCATCATCATAGGATAATAATAAAAAAAACGTCCGGACGCATCCGCTAAGTGTCGGCGTGTTGCATCATAATCACACGAGGACGCCACAGGACGCTGTAGTAGCCAACATTCCAATCCCGCAACGTTACAGGACAAGCTGCCGAACTGCCCCAACCCTTCCTTCCATCTTACCCTCCATTCACGGCTGGACGTCGGCCCCATCTTCCGAGGCCTGCTGTACATGCAGCACGTGTATGGGAACATGACAATTAGGGCAGGCACGGCAATGACGGCGGCGAAACATACACCCCCCACTCCCCCGACCAGCCCCAGCCAACCTCCATAGCATCAGGAACAAGAAAGAGGGGAACGGGTAACGAATCGACAAAGAAAAAATACCCTGGCACAGACGTGCCCCACCACCACCTGCACACATAAAAACACTTGCCGTACTACGATATCCCTATCGGAGTACGACAGCTTTTTGTCGCCCCACATAAAGCTCATGAGAGCCCCAACCCTTCCTCCATCTTACCTCCATTTCCGGCTGGACGTCGGCCGCACCTTCCGAGGGTGCGCCTCATCTGAATCGTTCCCACAACAGCCCCCAGGAAGCGAATACGGATAATACGACCCTATCCTGCTGCTACTGCCACTGCAGCTCGTGTACGAGGTCTTGTTGAGGCGAGTGATATTCCATGCACAGGAGGGCCTGTAGCGGTCGTGACGGAGGTCCATGATGTGTGCGTGTGAGAACCCAAGCACTGATCACACACAAGAGCAGGGGTCGTTGGGGGCGTAGTCATCTGTGACGACCTAACGACCTAACGAGTTTCATTGTGAATGACGGTTGAAAGTTCATCGAGTATGTAAGACCCAATGGGACAGAGAACAGCTGGTGCTTGTGTTGGCGCCGTCACGGTGGATGTGCGAGTGAAGGTGTGGTGGAGTGGAAAAGGGGAGGGGAGATGGTGAAACGGCCATGTGCCCGAGTCTCTCGAAAACACAGAAAGTGGCTATGTACACACGATGGCTGCGCCGTAAGTGGAACTCGTCGGATTAATATCATGTCGCCACCTAAGACGGCTCCCTGAAGGCTTTCGCAGCAAAGGCCGCACATCCCCGGCGCATCAACTCTGCAGGTCCCTCGCCGCTGTTCCAACCTTCCTGTACCCTGTTTTCCGTCTAGAGGTCCACACTAATGCTGTTTACAGATAAAAGGACGTTATTGCGTAGATGTGCGTAGTATATTCGGTGGCTATGGCTTCACTGCGCCTCTCTATGCTCTAACAGCAGTGGCTTCGTGCGCTCGGACATGCCGATAAGCGTTTATAGTCACAGGCTAGCTATGAGACTGCATTCATGTATCATCGAACTGATGGTAATCACTAGTCTTAGAGACTGTAAGACACCGCTAGAGTAACAAAATGAGTCAATGCGGATGCTCATCACAAGTGTGTCACTCTGAGAATCGATGCTGACAGACACGCAGAAGGGCTTTAAGACTAGCCGGGTTCAAGATCCGAAACGTTTGCAACGCACACTCGTCAGCCTGTCGGCCAATCCCAGGTCATAGGTTCTGTATGACTGTCTGTCAATCTCCGGGTTCTTGGCGGAGTCTATCTGTCCCAGCCAATCCAATGTCTCTCGACACATCTAGTCTCTCGGAGTACGGATCACCCGCGGACCTAACACCTATGGGGCCTCTGTTTGGACTTTTCCTATATAAATAACACCGGGTCCTGGTGAAGCAGC
>NW_003307604.1:427164-430128 GCF_000143455.1 Volvox carteri f. nagariensis | reverse complement strand
GGGCCTTACGCCCAACTAACCCAGCTTACTTACGCAAGCTCGCATTAGTTGTTGCTCGGTAGGTAAATGCCAAAGGAGAAGATACCCCCTCTAGCGGAAATAACAAACAAACTGAGCACCAAAACGGCGCAACGCGACGGGCCGCTAGAGGGACAAAGGACGCGAGAGCTGCCAGACAGGCACACACACCGACACGAAATAAAGCTCCCCAAGCAAAACGCCTCAACGACCTCCAAACGATACTCCAGCAGCAAGGACGGCGAACACGCCATCTCTATACAAAAGAGCGAACAAACAGAACGCTGCCAAAACCACAAGGACGAGGTCAAACCAGCGCTCTCCCACCGCGCACAGACTGACCCACCGGCCACAAACGCGACGGATCCCTCAACAAACGCTGACGGACGCCCACTGAAGGCATGGACGATAGATACGCGAGAATGCCAAACATGTGCCCGCTAAGGGTTGACTAAACGGCCAACTAGGGCTTGAACTGAAAACCGGCTCTGCAATAACGACCGCTCCACGCGCCCAGGGTACTGACAGCAGGGATACGGATGACGAAACCCAGCACGACAAACAGCAAGGTCGGGGCCACCTCCGAACCAACAGGTACACCGGCCAACTGTTCAAAGAATCCACACAGCACCTGCAATAAAGGCCAACACAAAGAGAGTCTGACAGAGCCACGGAGTGCTGCAAATGCAACCAACTACTATAAAAACGCCGCCAGCAGGGGCTGTCTCCAGCACAGGGCGCTCTTGGTTAACCGAGCAAGTCATACACGGAGCTCGCGGAGTTCACGGCACTGAAAATAAGGCTGTGCAGCACGGACTGAGATAAAGCTCTTGGCAGCTAGGAACTGACCCCACAGGAGCCCGACATAAACGGAGTCAGAAAGAGCCCCAGCCTACCGCGACACAGAAAACGCACAAACACAGCGATGCAAAACTGCCAGGTCTTAGCACCAACCCTCGGACAAGGTAACCTGGCAACCGGCAAAGACATGCGGAACGGACTAACCCTAGGCCGGCGAGCGACAGCTGCGATACCAACAGGTTATCAAAGACCGGGGATGTCGCAACGGATTGCAGATCCAGCGAGAAACCGGGACCTATTCCGCGCCAAAGGTACTACTCGAATTTAGTCCCAAATCCAGCGGGGTTGGAACCAGCGGTACCACCGGATACCAAGCAAGTGAAAACGCTCCGATATCACGAGAAACCAAACGCAGGTTAACACAAAGCGACGAAAAACCAACTACCTGCGCGGTGCCGAAGGAGCGCACACACGACAAATCCCTACCTATTCGCTCCACATAACTGCATAACTGCTCCCCTGGCGCAAAGCAACTACGGCGTTCCCTCAAAGATGGTCCCACTGCCCCTATAACAAATAACGCGGCCCACGGGGAAGGGTGAAATGCTAGGAAAGCGCTCCTAGCGGGGCATACACACGGCCGAACTTGCAGCGCCTCACGGAACGACCGAGTGCTAAGCAAAGCGCCCACATGAAGATTGCACCCGCACTGCCACGACCTGCCAGGAAGGGAGTGGTAGATAGGTGCTCGACCCACCCTCGCCCGGCGCAAACAGCTCCGTATTGGACGGCAGGAACACAAGGTCAACCGCCAACTCCATCAACTGTTGCCACCAAGGTTGGGCCGTCCAGTACGGCACGACTAGGGTGAGGCACGCTCCCTCCTCACGCACTTTCTGCACCACAGCGAGCAAGAAGTCGGGGTCCAAGGGTGGGCAGCCATATGCATTAAGCCCTGCCCAAGATTGCAAGAGAGCATTGACCCCCGATGAACCCGGACAATGGTGGCGAGAAAAGAAAACCGGGAGGTGCGTGTTAATATGCGTGGCAAACAAGTCGACATGGTGCGGACCGAAGCGGTGCTCCAAAAGGCGGAAAAACCGGGGATGCAAGCGGTAATCATCACGGTCTACCCAACGCGAGGCTTCATCTGCCTCGTTGTCAGCACTAGCCACACGCTCGACTTGCAGAACAATACTATGCTTCTGCATGAATTCCCATAATAATTTTAGTTCGGCATGCAGAGCTGCCGAGCGCGAGGAAAGACGCCCTAGCACTGCTTGCGTGCACATGTTGTCCTCCCTAATTAACACAACACGCTGCTGAACGAACGGGAGAAAGGACTCTAATGCATGACGGACAGCGCGCAACTCCTTCCAATTGATGTGCTCGTAGAGCTCGGGTGCCGACCAATAACCGCGCGCCACACGACCCTGCAGGACCGCGCCCCACGAATGGCATGATGCATCCACTGAAAGCTCAACTGCAGCAGGCCCCTGGTGAATAGCCGCCGAGCAGTGGTGGGTAGGGATGTCCGCCCACCAATCTAAGTCACGTAACGACCCACGGGACAAGCGAACTCGACCGGACCAGCCAACAGGTTGCTTAATGTCGTCGTAAAAATTGCGGAGAAATAAAGGCGCTGGGGTAAGGGCCAATTTGACACTCTGCGCAAAACCACAAAACTTAGCCAGCTCACGCTTCTGGACAAGACGCCGATTTTTCTTTGCCGTGATCCGCAACCCGATCGCCAGCCGCCGCAATTTGGCGAGCTTCTGCTTAGGCACCTCAAACACACCAGCTGCCGTATTGATCGTAATGCCTAAATGGTACACTGACTGCGACGGCTCCCACTGGCACTTGGTGGGGTGGCACGACAACCCCAAGAACTCGATACTCTCACGCACCCAGCGCGCACCAAGACGCGCTTGCTCCTCAGAACTAAACACGAAGAGGAAGTCATCCAAATACGGCAGCACTCGCGCACCCGGACGAGAAGGACGCCCTGTCCGGGAAACGGGAAAAAACTGGTGGGGCGGGAGCGGGGGCGAGAGACGCTTGCGACCTTTACCCGACGCAGCCAAAGGATCCCGCCAAAAACGCACCACATTGCGCATGATTTTTGTAAACCAATACGGGCTATTT
>NW_003307604.1:424803-426708 GCF_000143455.1 Volvox carteri f. nagariensis | reverse complement strand
CCTAGCATGCAGGGGCACGGAGGTGGTGGACATATCGGGCTACTCGTGCTGCCCCGGAAACTCCACGCCTGGGGTTGTAGAGCCCGTCGCCACGCGGAAGGGATGGGACGAAGCGCACACATAGCCACCACCGGTGTGGGCGGACGTCGATTTCCTGATCCGCTGAAGAGCAAACCTTCAGCGTCGCGCCCAAACCTCGGGGATGAGCTTGATGAAATACGTCGTCAAGAGGACATTTAGTGTTGTAGCTGCAGGGGCAAGCTTGTTGGGTCCGGGGTGGGCGGGAGTTGTTGACCCGCTCCGGAGAAAGCAGGGGGCATAAACTGCGTCGCAGAAGCCCTCGAGGAAATGCCAGTCTGTGACATTCCAGTTAGCTATGTAGGATAGCTGTGAGTTGCCTCCACCAGCGGAGTCATGCCTAGCGATACCGGGACATCCGCCGCCACTAGCACTACTAAAGGTGCTTCAATAAGGTGGGCTAACTCTATGGTGCTAGTGCTTTATATTCTCCACTGCACTCTACCTGATGGGTCTCGCTGACGAGCCGAAGGCACAGCGGTGTAGTAACAGAAAGCGCGCCGAAGGCGCGGGACCTGTTTTGTTGATCAGCGCGCGCTGAACAACAAAAACAAGATAAGCTAACCAGCTTAATGCGCGCAATAAATGACGGCCCTGAGGACACGGGCCGTTGCGAAACAGTTAGACTAACAGTTACGCATTGGGCCTTACGCCCAACTAACCCAGCTTACTTACGCAAGCTCGCATTACTAATCTGCGATTAAAGCTTGAATTCACTGACATTTTTCTTATGTAACTGGCGTCTGATGTTGGGATGCGCAAAGGGAAACTTTTACATGAAGCTGCTGGTGGTTGGGGGCCGCTGAACCAGGTTGAAGATCTGCCCTCCATACTACTGTAGTCAGCAGAAAGAAGGCCAAATGGTCAGCAGAAAGGAGGCGGCTGCGGCTTTCACCGCTGCCGCGAAGGCGCTGGATGTGCGCGGGAAGGAGCTCGGCGACTTGTGCTTCGCCCTGTCCAAACTATCGGGGGAGGAGCTCGAGGTGTTTCCGATAGACGGTGACAACGAGGCAATTGTTGAGTTCATGAGGTCCGTGAAAGGTAAGAGTGGTGCGGGTTCAAATCTGGAAAGGAGTTCACTCACACGCACCCAGCAACCCCGCACCAAGATCTCATCTCGACGTGTCCCCTCAATTGCTCTCATGTTGTGCAGCCTCGGCGGCTGGCCTCGGCATGGGGAGCGCGGCTGGAGCTGGTGAGTTGGTTGTGCTAGCCCAGGCTTGACCTGACCTAAGACTCCGGCTCTAGTGCTCCGCGGCGGGCGGGGAAACGACGAGGCACAGAAAATTGACGAGAGAACGCACATATACGAGTACTCCAAACTTAAACCCATAATAAAGTTACAAGTTACGATTTCCGCACACAAGTGCGGGTGTGTCCGTAAAAGCCGGGGGGGCCATGGACGTTGTATTGGTATTGATGCGGGTACACGGGAGGTCATCTTCATTCTCCCTCGTCCGCTTCAGGGCGAAGCGCCTCAGCGCGACGTGCCTGGCCTCCCAGATTTCCGAGAGGTACCTGGCCAATGCCAGGGGTGGCGCCTCAGTCATAGTGGTGCGCATGCTGCACCCCGTAAGGGCTAGGTCACCATCATACTTAGCCCGTATGCTCTTGTAAGCGGGACATTCTTCGAAAACATGCAACTCATCTTCAACCGCTCCACAGTCACAAAGCCTGCAGATACGTGTGGTGCGCTCACGCCCATTAGGTCTATTAACCTCTAACTCCCAACAGCCTAACCGAAAACGCATGAGCACATGATGAAGTCGCTGGGGCATGGTCCCTTAAGTGTGCTCCAGCCAATCAAGACGCGCACCCCTTGACGGG
>NW_003307604.1:407770-424753 GCF_000143455.1 Volvox carteri f. nagariensis | reverse complement strand
ACAGGCGAGGCTCCTCCTTCTCCAACCACCAACGGCTCTGCTCGTCTGTAGCAGGAAAACTTGGCAGGTCAAAAGCAGGCGGCGGGCGGTTACCTCGAAACTCCACCGGGACACCATGCTTCAAGACGTGCAATGTGCGCGCATCTGCTCCAATTGCCTTCCAAGCGGCCAGCCGCGCCGAGGCCCTAGCATGCAGGGGCACGGAGGTGGTGGACATATCGGGCTACTCGTGCTGCCCCGGAAACTCCACGCCTGGGGTTGTAGAGCCCGTCGCCACGCGGAAGGGATGGGACGAAGCGCACACATAGCCACCACCGGTGTGGGCGGACGTCGATTTCCTGATCCGCTGAAGAGCAAACCTTCAGCGTCGCGCCCAAACCTCGGGGATGAGCTTGATGAAATACGTCGTCAAGAGGACATTTAGTGTTGTAGCTGCAGGGGCAAGCTTGTTGGGTCCGGGGTGGGCGGGAGTTGTTGACCCGCTCCGGAGAAAGCAGGGGGCATAAACTGCGTCGCAGAAGCCCTCGAGGAAATGCCAGTCTGTGACATTCCAGTTAGCTATGTAGGATAGCTGTGAGTTGCCTCCACCAGCGGAGTCATGCCTAGCGATACCGGGACATCCGCCGCCACTAGCACTACTAAAGGTGCTTCAATAAGGTGGGCTAACTCTATGGTGCTAGTGCTTTATATTCTCCACTGCACTCTACCTGATGGGTCTCGCTGACGAGCCGAAGGCACAGCGGTGTAGTAACAGAAAGCGCGCCGAAGGCGCGGGACCTGTTTTGTTGATCAGCGCGCGCTGAACAACAAAAACAAGATAAGCTAACCAGCTTAATGCGCGCAATAAATGACGGCCCTGAGGACACGGGCCGTTGCGAAACAGTTAGACTAACAGTTACGCATTGGGCCTTACGCCCAACTAACCCAGCTTACTTACGCAAGCTCGCATTACTAATCTGCGATTAAAGCTTGAATTCACTGACATTTTTCTTATGTAACTGGCGTCTGATGTTGGGATGCGCAAAGGGAAACTTTTACATGAAGCTGCTGGTGGTTGGGGGCCGCTGAACCAGGTTGAAGATCTGCCCTCCATACTACTGTAGTCAGCAGAAAGAAGGCCAAATGGTCAGCAGAAAGGAGGCGGCTGCGGCTTTCACCGCTGCCGCGAAGGCGCTGGATGTGCGCGGGAAGGAGCTCGGCGACTTGTGCTTCGCCCTGTCCAAACTATCGGGGGAGGAGCTCGAGGTGTTTCCGATAGACGGTGACAACGAGGCAATTGTTGAGTTCATGAGGTCCGTGAAAGGTAAGAGTGGTGCGGGTTCAAATCTGGAAAGGAGTTCACTCACACGCACCCAGCAACCCCGCACCAAGATCTCATCTCGACGTGTCCCCTCAATTGCTCTCATGTTGTGCAGCCTCGGCGGCTGGCCTCGGCATGGGGAGCGCGGCTGGAGCTGGTGAGTTGGTTGTGCTAGCCCAGGCTTGACCTGACCTAAGACTCCGGCTCTAGTGCTCCGCGGCGGGCGGGGAAACGACGAGGCACAGAAAATTGACGAGAGAACGCACATATACGAGTACTCCAAACTTAAACCCATAATAAAGTTACAAGTTACGATTTCCGCACACAAGTGCGGGTGTGTCCGTAAAAGCCGGGGGGGCCATGGACGTTGTATTGGTATTGATGCGGGTACACGGGAGGTCATCTTCATTCTCCCTCGTCCGCTTCAGGGCGAAGCGCCTCAGCGCGACGTGCCTGGCCTCCCAGATTTCCGAGAGGTACCTGGCCAATGCCAGGGGTGGCGCCTCAGTCATAGTGGTGCGCATGCTGCACCCCGTAAGGGCTAGGTCACCATCATACTTAGCCCGTATGCTCTTGTAAGCGGGACATTCTTCGAAAACATGCAACTCATCTTCAACCGCTCCACAGTCACAAAGCCTGCAGATACGTGTGGTGCGCTCACGCCCATTAGGTCTATTAACCTCTAACTCCCAACAGCCTAACCGAAAACGCATGAGCACATGATGAAGTCGCTGGGGCATGGTCCCTTAAGTGTGCTCCAGCCAATCAAGACGCGCACCCCTTGACGGGGCAGCTCCCATCCAGTTCATATAGCGACACGCCTTGGCTCCGGTAATTCCTATGGGGAAGACACGGGGGTCACCCAAGGTATTCGGGCACTCCCACCGAGCATCAAGCCGCTTGGCAAAAACCTTAAGAATGCTCTCGACTGGCAAATTAAGGGTGGTGTAGTACGATATAAGATCATTACCGCGCGTATTAGTGGGGGGTTCCACTCCTAAGCTAGTAAGAAAGGCTAGTACCTTGCTTGCCCAACACTCAGTGGCGCCCCCAAGTGCCAACTCCAGGTCAGCGACAAATGCCCGGTGACACAACGTTCCCGGCCTCTTAACCACAGAGTTCCAAAACCTAAGTACAAGATTGGTCCAATGGAACTGGAGTGGCCTCTGTGACAGCTCACGATATAGGGAAACCATAGTCGGGCTCCTCGCCCCAACTACGGTTCGCATGTAAGCACGTTGTTCCTGGACCATGGGATTAGCCATAGCACCTTCAAAATTCACATTAATGAAGTCAGGTCCCCAAACTTGCGCTCCATAAGAAAACACCGGTACAACTAGTGTATTGTAGAGAGACATACATATCTTGGGGGTGGTAATTTTCTTATCACGACACAGGGTGCTGAGCCCAAATGTGGCCCGCCTCCCTGCTGTGAGTAGTTGATGTTGATGTTGTTACAGGGTGGCTAAGCTTCACCAGTGGCCTCCTTCCCGAGGCAATTCCCTGCTCTCCCCTGCTAGAGGGGCACCCTAAGCCATTCACCCCATCCGACTTCAGAGTGTACTCTTTGAGTTTGGCACCACTAGCATCCAACCAAATCTAGCGGATCAACGGCGTGTCAACTTAGTTCCTGGTCAGCTCGCGAGTTGATTTTATCACGTCCTACACCGTCCACAAGATGGGGGCCACCTCCCATTTCATCACCTCTCAAACACCCCGAGAGGTCGGCAGGCGGATTTGAACCCGGACGCGACGGTAGTTGCTTGGTACATGCTGAGAACTGCACTCCTGGGCCATAGTGCAACCCGAGATACCGTGCCGTCTTGTTGCCGGTCAGCACCCGCAACCCCGCCCCACCTAACCGGTACTCAGCTTCATCAAGCCGCTTCCGCTCACGTGTAGCACCCCCAAAAATGAGGACCTCGCACTTGGCGGCATTCGCGGCCATACCCGTCGCTTTGCAGTAGGCTTCGAGTAGCCCCAGAAGGCATTCAGCTCTATCCTGCCCTGTCGCTACCAGTGACACATCGTCAACGAAAAGTAGGTTAGTGAGATCACCGCCCGCCAGGCTAACACTCTGCTCACGAAGGGTGCTCCATCGGCTGGGGAGGCATACACGGCAATTAGCATCATGGGCATCAATATAATGAGCGAATACTTCTATGAAGAGTCCAAAAAGGGTTACGCTAAGGTGACACCCTTGCTTAACACCACGCCCCACCTTGAATTCAGGTCCCAACTTATTTCCTAACTTGACCCGAAACTTCACGTCAGCATAGCTAGCCTTTAAAGAATCGAGGATGCGCCCGTGTAGCCCATACAACATTAGGAAATCCCAAAGTGTCTCATGGTCAACGGAGTCGAACGCCTTACTAAAGTCAATTTGCATGATAATAAGCGGCCTGGCTCCGGCCACAGTGTGCTTCGAGATAAGATGCCTTAATTGTAAACAAGTGATGCTCGGTGCCAAAACCATGCCTACATCCAGCCTGGCTAACGGCACGTAGCCTATTGCCCTCGCAGTAATTATTTAATCGCCTCCCTATGACATTGGCATAAAGTTTGCTCAGGGGACCCCCAACTGCGATTCCCCGGTAATTGTCACAGCAAGACACGTCCCCTTTTTTGAATACGGGGGACAGGGTGCTAGTCGTGAATTCCCTCGGGTATTCAGCTCCGTATATGCGGTTGAATAGCACCGTCAAGTAAGGCGCCAATACAAGCACGGGTTGCTGCCCTTCAGTTTCCCTGATAGCGTACGTACTTACAATACTCGGCCGGGGTTCCCTCCAGGCCCGCGGACTTATTGTTGCGCATAGCCTTAAGGCCACTAGCAATTTCATCCTCCGTAAAATCCTTGTTAAGCCAAGCAGCTAATTCCCGTCTGTGCGTCACCTGGTCCTCGTCCAGCCATCTAAACTGAATACCCTCATTGCGGCATTGCCTCGTCTCTCCTGTACCATTAAGCACCTTGGAAAAATGCTCGGTAAAAGCATTAATATCTGAGAACCCGCAAGGAGGTGGTTTTCCCCCACGCAGCCATGTCCACAATCCGTGTGGGTTGAACCGGGCATCCTTAATCCTCCTCCGCATATCTTCCATTTCAAACTCCGGCCATACCGATGCGTCGGGTTCGGTCGAAGGAACGTCTTAAGGAGCCAAGTGACAGGGGATGCAGACCAGGGGAGTTCACCAGCACCAGCAGGTGGTGGGCGGGGTGCTGGGACATGGTATGCACCAAGGGTATGCACGCGACACGAGTGTGGCAAGGGGCTGCGGTGCGGGATGGGGCCCCTTGCAGGACCATATGCTGCGTGCGTTATACCACATCATATCCTCCTCCAACAGGTAATGCCATTCCGTGCTCACATGCGGAAGGAGGCGCCCGGGGTGGCTGTGACGTCAAACAAGGTCTAACATATATAAACAACATGGTGCTGCACGTTGTGCTGCTCAGTTTTGATGGCTATCTACATCCTTGCGCGCCGCTGTGCAGGAGGCGCATGGACGCGGCTGGAATCCTCTCTTAACAAGATTCAAGCGACTCTGACGGTGAGGGTTGGCCCTTGTTGTGCAGGGTCGCAATTGAAGGGGTATGCTATCACCTTTGGTGCACTCATTTGCCTGCGAGCACTGCTCCTTTCCATACAACACACCCTAACCACTCCGTCCGAGCATGCCCTGCCTGTCGGCTGCGCAGAACCTCCAGCTATCTGTCCCCATAGTCACGGTCACTCCATCATCCTGCTCATCGACACAACGCAAGCAGATAGAGGAGGCGGTGAGCGTGCGGTTCAACTATGTCACAGCCGCTCAGGCGCCGTGCTGCTGTCCATTTGCGAAGCCCTGGTCTCCCTGGTCTCCCGAGGAGCCGCCCAGGTTCAGCTGGGGAAGGGCCGGTGAGGATGAGCCTAAAACCATCGCGAGCGCGGTGGAATATCTACAGCAGATCGCCCCAGCAGGTATGAGTATGCATATGCAGGATGCTCAGGTGCATGCCGGAGGAGTGGTAGTGGGACATCTTGTTCGCATATATGGGGTTGCATGGGACTTGTGCACCCGTCATTGTGTCAACCTCTGCCCGTCAGTTTGCGGCCTTCGGGATCTGTGCCCGTCACTTAATGACTTCCTAAAGCTGTGCCCAATCCCATGTCGTTGTTGCCCTGCAGATGTGGTGGTCCTCCCCGTGCAGGCCATCGAGTGGCTGGCGGGTGGGGTCCTCTGCGGCGACATCAACATCGTAATCAAGACATCCAAGACGGACTACATCTTCGTCCCTGAGGCAGCCTGGAAGGATTGCCAGGAGCGGTTCGGTGCGGAGCTGTTTGAAGGGTATAAGCTGCGCGTCACGTCGGGCACGACGACTAGTGCACTGCTGTCCATGATTGACTCAGTCATTGCGCTGTACGAGGCCAAGACCGAGAAGGCCCTGAAGGACGGCCTGCCGAGTGTGCGTGCCCAGGCGCTGCTCGAGTATCTGGCGATCAACCAGATGAAGGACTGGCCGACTGGTGAGTGCCGATTGGCATGCTCTGCCACCAGTGCTGGATTGACACAGGCCTGTGCAGGAATCGATACAGGTTTCAGCGCTACACCATCCCGCGCAATGCCATACTTGCTTCCCACTGAGCTGGCTGCTCCCATACCCTGCCCAACACAGACGACGTGATCGTGCTGTTCGGTGACCTCAACCGACACTACGTGGTGCACGCCGGCCGCAAGGATACAGACGCGCCAAAGAGATCCATTCACGTGGCGGGGCCGGCCCCACTTCCCGCTGTGCTGGAGGAGTCCCCCTCTACAGCGGCGGACAGGAGCCCTCTGAGCTCAACGCTTGGGTTCATACGGGCTCTGCTGGAGACAAGCCGGACTGAAGAGGCCAGCAGTACCGGTGGAGGTTTGGGGCGAGGGGCCACCAGGAACGATGAGGGAGGTTCTGGCAGCGGCGGGCAAGGCGCCACCAACAGCCACAGGGAAGGGGCCCACGGTAGCGGGGGAGGCGCCAGCGGCAGTGGAGGCAGGGGGGCTGGCAGTGACAGCGGCCATAGTGATGCCGCCGATGCCGCCGACACCTGGGCGGGGGCTGGCAGCGGCAGGAGGCACAGAAGGTCTGGCAGCAGCGGCGCTGACAGCTCAGGCGGCTCAGTTGGCGGAGAGAGCTTTGACGGGGATGAGGGGATTCTGGAGGCGGCGCGGGACAACACGAGTGCGCAGGCCTTCATGTCGCTCCTGCGGCTGCCTGAGGTGTACGAGCCGCTGGGGTTCAAGGAGCCGCCCAAGTCCTTCCGACCCCCAACGAAGGAGGAGTTGCTGGCCAGGTTCCGGCCTTTTGAGGGTTAGGGAGTGAGGCAACCGGCGCACACACCTGGTGCTCCTTGACCGTGTGCACTGCGCATTCAGTCATCCATACCGCAGCACTACCGCAGCCTCTGCCGCATGCACTGCTGGCGGTGACAAGGTGCTCCCCGGCAGCACGGGGCATCACTAAGCCGCGCTGTCCTGCCGTCGCATCCTTCCACCACCGCTGGGGTGGGCATGAACAGCAGGGGCTTGGCACCATTGAGCTGGGCCACTGGGTGTGGCGGGACTCTGGCGGTGTGGGTGTGGGTTTGTACGTGGGGTGTGCTTGTATGAGACCAAGAGACATCAGGGATGGAATGTGTGTTGCAGAATATAATTCAGCAGATTGCTTGGTGGATTGCGTGTGTGTGTGACTGTGTGTGTTTGAGAACAGAAGACTTTAGCGAAAGACGTGTATGCATTGCCGTGCGTACTGACTGTGTGTGTGTGTGTAAACTACAAAAAAGGAATGTGTGCAATTGCTGTGCAACAGCAAAGGCAGCGGCTCTAGGTGTTACCTTGCGAGCGATACAAGCCTTGCGTGTGCAGGTGTTGCAATGTGCACAGTGTGTATGTAGAGGGGTGCGGCAGCGGCCGGTGCAGGGTGTAGAGCTGTAGCTGAACAATACCTGCGGCAGCGGCTTGTGATAGCCAGGTGCTGGGTGGCGGGCCTGAGGGCAGTAGCGTGGGGTGGTAGTGAAGCCTTAACTGCCACGGAATGCGCATTCTGGGTACGCATTGTGGGAAGAGTAGGTAGGGACAGGGTTGTGCTGCATGGTGGGTTGTGACCTGGCGGCTCAGCCCTGACGACCGTTTTGCTATTAGGCATATTGAGGGAAGCTAGGACACATGCTGATATGGGTTTTGAACAGGACTGCTGGAGCGAGCGAGCGAGCGAGCACCTACTGTACTGTAGGGTGTCGAAAGTTCACGTGGACTGGCAGCACACTTGAAACTGCTTCCGACTTCATGCATGTCGCTTCACGCACCGACGCATGCACGCATGCTTCATGCCGGCTTTGCATTTCACCGGCAGCTGGGGCTTACCTTTAGTCCGTGGCATGTCGTGCTGCCACTCGGCTACGTTGGGGCCTATACCTAGCTGTATTGTACACCTAGGTGTAGGCCCCAACACCTAGCTGTATTGCAGGTGTTCTCTTATGCACTAACAACAACAGAACGGCCCTTGTAACGAATCTGGGGAACTCAACTTTGGGGTGTGTACAGAGAGCCTCCAAGTCTAGGCATGAAAGCGCATAGCAACGTCACTTGACCTCAGGGCTCTCATAAAGATGTTGAGCTTTATTACACCTCCACGGAGGCGGGTAAAGCTTGGCCCCGGTGGGGATTGGGGTCACAGAACCATCAATCGCCCCTTTTACCATCGCCGTGCCCCCTTCCACCGTCGCCATCCCTGCCGTCTCCCCTGCCACCGTCACCAACCCCGTCATCGCCCTAGCAACCCGACGTCACCCCTTCCACCATCACCACCCCTTCCACCGCAGCCGTCGTCATTGCCCGAGCAACCGTCACCATCCCAGCCATCACCCAAAGCACCGTCACCCCTGACACCATCAACCAAGCCACCGTCGCCATCCCCGCCGTCACCCCTGCCACTGTCACTATCCCCGCCATCGGCCCTGCCACCATCACCATCCCCGCCGTCGGCCCTGCCACCGTCACCAACCTCGCCGTCGCCCTAGCCACCGAAACCGCTGCCGCAATAACCCCTGCCACCGTTGCCATCCCCGCCGTCACCCCTGCCACCGTCACCAATCCTGCCGTCGCCACTGCCACCGTCACCAACCTCACCGTCACTCGAGCCACCGTCACAAAAACCGCCGTCGCCCCTTTTACTGTCGCCGTACCCGCTTCCACCGTCGCCATCCCTGCCGTCTCCCCTGCCACTGTCACCAACCCCGTCATCACCCTAGCAACCCGACGTCACCCCTTCCACCATCATTGCCCCTTCCACCGCCGCCATCGCCGTTGCCTGAGCTGCCGTCGCCATCCCAGCCATCACCCAAAGCACCGTCGCCCCTGACGCCATCAACCCTGCCACCGTCGCCATCCCCGCCGTCACCCCTGCCACCGTCACCATCCCCGCCGTCGGCCCTGCCACCGTCACCAACCACGCCATCGCCTTAGTACCCCGCCGTCTCCCCTTTCAACATCACCATCCCCGCCGTCGCCCCTGCAACCGCTGCCAACCCCAGCGGTGCCTGAGCCACCGTCACCAACCCTGCCGTCAACCGAGCCACCCGCCGTCGCCCCTTCTACCATCACCATCCCCGGCGCCGTACCTGCCGTCGCCGCCGTATGCATCCCCGCCGTTGCCCGAGCTGCTGTCGCCATCCCCGCCGCCACCCTAAACACCGTCACCGCTGCCGCTATCACCTCGGCCACCTTCGCCATCCCCGCCATCGTCCAAACCACCGTCGCCCCTGCCGCCATCACAACTGCCACCGTCACTATCCCCGCCGTCGGCCGTGCCACCGTCACCATCCCCGCCGTCGGCCCTGCCATCGTCACCATCCCCGCCGTCAGCCCTGCCACCGTCACCAACCCCGCCCTCGCCTTAGTACCCCGCCGTCTCCCCTTCCACCATCACCGTCCCCGCCGTCGCCCCTGCAACCGCTGCCAACCCCAGCGCTGCCTGAGCCACCGTCACCAACCCTGCCGTCAACCGAGCCACCCGCCGTCGCCCCTTCTACCATCACCATCCCCGGCGCCGGCCCTGCCGCCGTCGCCATATGCATCCCCGCCGTTGCCCGAGCAACCGTCACCATCCCTGCCGTCACCCTAGCCACCGGAACCGCTGCCGCAATCACCCCTGCCACCGTCGCCATCCCCGCCGTCACCCCTGCCACCGTCACCAACCTCGCCGTCGCCCTGCCACCGTCACTATCCCCGCCATCACCCCTGCCACCGTCGCCATCCCCGCCGTCACCCCTGCCACCGTCACCATGCCTGCCGTCACTCCTGCCACCGTCACCATCCCTGCCATCACCCCTGCCACCGTCACCAACCCCGCCGTCACTCGAGCCACCGTCACTATCCCCGCCGTCGGCCCTGCCACCGTCACCAACCCCGCCGTCGGCCTAGCCACCGTCACTATCCCCGCCATCGGCCCTGCCACCGTCGCCAACCTCGCCGTCGGCCCTGCCACCGTCACCAACCTTGCCGTCGCCCTAGCCACCGTCACCAACCTCGCTGTCACCCCTGCCACCGTCACCAACCTTGCCGTCGCCCTAGCCACCGTCACCAACCTCGCTGTCACCCCTGCCACCGTCGCCATCCCCGCCGTCACCCCTGCCACCATCACCAACCTCGCTGTCGCCCTAGCCACCGTCACTATCCCCGCCGTCGGCCCTGCCACCGTCACCATCCCCGCCGTCGGCCCTGCAACGGCGACCTGGAGGCGCGGCCCCTACAATACTACAGCAGCACGGTGGTCCCCTTTCGCCGCGTGCTCAGCGCCCATGTGCAGCTGAGCCTCGACCGGGCACAGCGGGATGGCAAGATGGCTGGGAGCTGGACCTTCCGGGACTATCGCTCCATAGAAAACGTCCTCATCGGGCTTCAAACTGCAGAGCTGCAGGAGCCGCCCATCACAGGCAGTGTGTCGGAGTTGTCGGAGGTCAAGAGCATGAGCAGTGCTCCCGCTGTACTGTAGGCATTGTCGTAGGAGCTTGCCATTCTCTTGCCGCAGTCGCAGCCGAGCTGGGTGGCAAACATGCAGGATGTGGCAGGAGGCTGGCTGGCAGCGGCAACGTGCAGCCGCCAGCAGCGACTGCTGCGCACAGAGCTGTACAACTAGGCTGTGGTGGCGGGGCGGTAGCTGCAGCCGCGCGCGGAACCGCGTGGCGGCGCTGCTGGTGGTGCTTGGTGCGCGGGCCTGGTGGCAGGGTGGCTAGGCACCACCGAGGGTGGAATCGTGGTTGCTTACCAAGACCGTGCGGCGCCTGCACCTATAAGGCTCGCATTAGGCTCTAGTCAGGGCGGAGGCTCTAGTCAACTGGAAATGTCCCTTTGTCCTCCTAGCACTTCTGCTTGCACAGCAAGTAGTAGCGCTCGATGCTTATTCGCAGTGTCCGCATTACCTAGAATCAGGAGCGCAACCCGAAGGGTCACGTATGAAGTGCGTGCAGCTACTTCAGCGAACCCGGATCCTGGAAAGGGCCAGCCAGCAGGTTCAAAAGGAGCAACACAGCCTTTCCGACACAAAGCTTGGCCCACCTGTGGCCAAACGTGTCATGGAGTCGTTACCACATCCAAGTCCTCTTCGTAAGTGTGATTTTGCGTAATCGGAAGCAACAGCATTGTGCTCGGTTTCAGTTATCCGTCGCCTCGTGTGTTCAATTGGATTCCGGAAAGATGCGGTTGCACCAGCTTCACCGAGGCCGCAAGGCGTGGCCTATGTCCCGCGGCGAGTCATAGTTAAGGAGTCTCCTCAACATACAAAGCTTGGCTTGCAGTTTAGTTTATCCTAAGTCTTCCAGCGTCACATTTCACACAATTACCCATAGAAGTACCGTAACTAATTTCTGTGCAACCCCAATCACCACCAAGCTCGATGCCACTCCCAACCCAACCAGGTCGACCGCACGGACACAGTTCGCGCGGCTTGCGGCGGGCCTATTCGAACGCTGTGCCGAGTGGAATGGCTATGGGAGGTGCGAGCGGTAGCCACGTGGCCCGGGGTTGCCGTGCCCTACTGCCACCGTCCCCAGCCCTGTTAGGTCAAATCATTATGCTTGCCTGTGGCTGTCGCCACATCATCCTCACACTCTCTCCTACCTGGCGTTCCTCTTCGTCTCACATTCTATATCGCAGCCTGCCCCACCTCTCAGCTCTCTGTACCTGTGCTGTACCCTTGCCGTACTCGCCAGACAATTTTGTGGACAAATTTTTATCTTAGCCTCTGCGATCCATCTCTTTCTTGGCAGGGGACGGAAGCAGAAAGCGAATATAGAGGTGGTGTAGAGCGTCCGGTTTGCATATTCCATGTGGACCTCTGGCCTCACTACGAATCACGGACGGTCCGTTGGTGTAGATGCCAGCGTTGCATTCCGGTCCGTTGATTACTCAGCTTTTCGTTAAGCAGAAGCGGATCCTGTGGCGCATATGATGCGTGTAGCCCCTACAGGGGAGGTACTTGTGGAGGAGGAGGGGGAGTGTGTGGTGAGGATTCATGCGGTAGTAGGTTTGCGTACGTGTGCGTGTAGGGGAAGAGGAGGTAGTGCGGTGAGGGGTGAATAATGGCCTGCGGTGGTTTACCTTTCCGGGTCGGTGATCACTCATGTACGGATGTGTGCGAGCACAGCGGCGATAATGTGGAGAGCCAAAAGTGCTGGATGGCAGCGCCAGGAGCGGTGGAGGTAGCACCTGGCAGCTGATGCCGTGTAGAGATGGGAAAGCAAGCCACTTAACAAGTGGAACTGATTAAGCGCTAATGCTTGTGGGTTTTGGGGATGATTGGCTGGGGCCATAATGTTTCTCAAGCTGAGCCAGTTTTGGTGAGGCCTTGGTGTTTGTTTTGGGGGTTCGTAACCAGCTGCAACTACAACAAGGCCTTGGCCTTGGTCTTGGATTTGTCAAATCGGCGTGTCGGTGGCCGCATACCTATACAATGTATGAGAAATAAAAAGGGTCGTGGGGGAACTACAGTAGTAAAAACGATCGCAGTCTATTTAGCAAGTAAAAATGGCCTTGCCTCAGAAATGCATGAGGCGGTGTGCCAAACATAAAATTTCTAGTTCATATCCAGCACAGTATTTGTTAGATGGAGCAACCCGTGTGCATTCGTGTTGCATGCTGTTTCACTGTTTCGGAAGGAATGGGTTTCGGATCCAGAGCACGGCAAGTTTGCGGAGCAAGCATACCACTTCTCTTTCATGGTTCATAAGTGTTACGGAGGACCCCCAACCTGGCAATAAGTCAGGCAGATATCACCGTTTGTTACAGGGCAAAGGTTCACCTCACCATTGGACTCGTATCAACGGTCTGAGGCTGGCGTTTATATAACAACAGGATATCTAGCTAAGAAGCTTTGCGAAGCGTTCAAAGCAGGAGAACCGGGACATTCCGCCGCCCCAGTCGAACGGAGACTTACAGGGCACGACTCCCCTCGTGGAATTAGCTCTACCTTCAGCATGAAAGGAGGAAAATCGAGTCATCTAGTATGGGTCAATCCAACACAGATGGATAACGGTAGCGACCTTGAGGATGGCGAGTTGCCGGGCGAAGTCGCAGACGGCCACGAAACATTTGCGGACCCGCCGCGCAAGCAACGCAAGATTAACTGTAGGGTTTTAGGGTTTTACCCAAAGCATGGTCGGCACGGAACCGATGCTGGTCACAGGCCGGCGTTGAAGCCAGAACCGTACAATCAGGCCCGGCACAGTCTCCAAAACCAAGGACGCCGTGATAATACATCAGCAGACTACAGCGCCGCGCTACTTAGAAGAGAATACCAAATAGGGGGGTCCTTGTGAAGCAGCTGCCCGCGTTTCCAAAGCACGTATGGTGTTGGATTGTAAGGTGCCCAAGTACGTTTGCGAGGAAGAGAATGTGGCCAGGCTGGAGAGGAAAGTGCAGTGGCATATTGGAATGTGAGATTAGCGTAAGCGAGTTACAGGGCGTTTTATTGCACGGGCGAATTTACGTGCAAATCTTTCACCGTAGCATCAGTCCTCAGTTCACTTCTTGGAACGAACATCAGCATAGGTGCAAGCCCTCTCGCTTGGAGGGATATGCAAACAAACATCCTGATAGGGGTAAACTCGCACGCTACCGAGCATTCAACCGAGCACATGCATGCTTAGTTGAATGGTGAGATGCGACCCCCCCTTCATTTCGTGCTCGGCAAGCCTGCCACCGCGTACCGGATATGTTGGCGATGTTACAGAACGCTGCACCTTGGTTTCTGTGCGCATTGCGTACGTTGCTCGACCCCGCCGACCAAAACTACACGTGCCCAACTGAAGACATTCCCGGTGGTTGTGCAGCAGCTCTTGAGGCTGTTGCTGGCTGAAATCCATCCTGAGCTGTTGCAACACGGCTAACGCGGGCACGTCCCTATGCACAGCAAATAGCTGTTCCAAACCAACAGCGGCGTCCATGTCACCGACAAGGCTCTAAACGTCTTATCTGTTCTTATGTTTAATTAAGTTTATGTATGTTATACTTTGCGCAACTTTGTAATTTGACTTTACTCTGAACAAGGTGCTGCATACAACTGCCTCTTCGCCAGTGCTTCATCTTCCGCGGCAGTTTCACGAGCCCAGAGTTGCAAGCTACGATGTTGGCTTTGGGTGCTTTCAGTTTCTGCAAAGCATCCAGGCAATAGTCCAGCATGCATGCCGCGTGCGGCTATGGCCAACATGCCCACTTGCGCAACGCGCTGGCGCACGTGGTCCTCATCCGCCAAGAAAATTTATATACACTTGTACAAGCGCATTTTGTGAATCGCAAGCGCGCATCTGCGCGTCAAAATTCGCTCCTGCCTTTCTTGGGACGATGTACGAACACTTTATTCGCGAAGTACGACCGGACACATTTGTGCGAGGGGCTGCTTAACAACACGAGCAACACGAACATGCCCAGCAACAACCCAGTCGTCAGCACAAAGCCCAACAAAAGCACCGGCAGCACCAACACCAACAACACAACAAGCACTCCGAAGGCAAACCCTCCGCCACCGCCCCAGCTGCCACTGCTGCTTCTCCCGCATCGATAGCAAAATCTCCGATATTCGAAGCCAACAAAGCTGCTCTGAAGGCCCGACTTCAGAGTTTGGAGACGCCGAACGTTCCAGATTTCGACGGCAAAGGACCTGGTGGCGGCACCCGAGGAAGCGGTGCAAGGACAGCGCATGGCGGCGGCAGAGGCGGAGGCGGAGGTGTTACATCAGGTGCCAAGGTGGGCAGGCACACGGTTCCAGGAGCTAGGTCGGGGGCCCCATCGCCGGCTGTAGCAACACCAGCACTAGCAGCAGTAGCAGCGGAGGCGGCAGGGGGTGGCAAGTACGTGGCGGAGGTGCATAAGGAGGTGGGTTATTGAAGGACGCGCAGGGGCGCGTGTGCGTGTAAGTGGGTATACGGCTTTTTGTCCCACTCGGAACATCATCCATCCATCCATCTGTTCGTCTTTCCGTCCGTTCACCTGTCTGTCTGTCTGTCTGTTTGTCCATCCGGCTGTGTTTGGCGTGTACCCCGTCGCCACTTTCTCTCAGCCGCCAGTTGTGGGGTGGGGTGGGGGGTGGGGTGGGAAAATAGACACAACAGTCTTGCGTGGATCTGGTGGCACACATTCCTTCAAACTCTCAACTTATCTGTCTGCGTGTCTGTCCGTCTGTCTGTCTGTTTGTCTGTTCGTTTGTCTGTTTGTCTGCAACGTTGCTCCCACCGCACCGCACAGCATATGGATTGCTCATACCACCCTTTCCCTCTCTCCCTCCCGCTTTTCCCTTGTCCTGGTCTCTGCTTAAATCGTCAGTGGTTCCTCTCAACCCCCATTCCCCGCGCCCCCCTTTTCGTATCAGTCTGTCCTCCGTGGCATCAGCTTCACTCGTTCACGTGGCTCGTCTTCCCAACCCCTCCCTCTTGCCGCCCTCAGGCTACACCCAGCGTGGAGATCAAGGGCGCCCCCGGCGGCGGTCCCTCCCCCCACCCTATCGCGCTACGCGATGTCCAAGCCCTCGTGACGTGGGTGCTCTCCCCCGCGGGCAACCTGGTGGAGTCGCCCAGGTGGGCCTTTGTGAAGGTGAGGGGGGAGGACGGGGGGGGAGGGAGAGGGGGAGGAAGAGGGGGATGGAGAGGGGGAGGAAAACGGTGGAGGCGGTGGGTGGGTCGAAAGGTGGAGCGCATCTCGGGTACACGGCGTGTCGCGTGTGTGTTTTCTGGTCATGTGTAAACAGACACGTGCTGCCCGTCCCTCCTTTGGGCGTAACCCCCGCCTTATCGGGGCTCACCTGTACGGCACCTGTACGGCAACCCACATTGCAGAACAAGCCGCTGGTCCAGGGGGTGGTGCTGGTGCTGGCCTCGGGCTTGAGCAGCGCCATGATGAAGGAAAAGCAGGTGGGTGGGCGGCGGCCAACGGTTAGAATGCTGGTTGGTGGTTGGTAGTTGGCTCTTCTATAGTGATCTTAGGATTTTGGCACTTTACTAAATTCTGTAGCATTTCGTTCCTTAACCACGCAACGTATGTGCATTCTTTGATTGGAGTGGGGGGAAGCGCTGCTCGCTTACAAGAACTTTTGGCGCGTGTTGATGTTGTTTCAGCTGTTGCTGCTACTGTTCATGTTGGTGTTGATGGTGAGGGGATGTTACACTGTGTGGGCAAAGCTCGCCCTGAGAAAGGGCGACGAGCACCGTCGTTGGCCCTGACGGGGGGCCGAAACACAGCTGCAGCGCAGCGGGGCCGGCCTCGCGTCTACATCCTGTTGTTTCTGGTGCTGTTGAAAGCACACGCACAAGCCGGGGGAAGGGCTTACTCAGGGGGTTACTGACCGTGCTGTTTCATAAACTTAATGTTTCATTAAATAAACTGAATGTGTTTTTATTTATTCGGCGCATGACATCCCTTTCCCTGCTGGGACGTGTTTTGGGTTTTCATTTTTCCCCCCACCTCCCCAGCCCCCCCCCACCCACCCACCCCTGGCGGTTACCTCGCCCACCCCCGCCCACGCACCCCACCACCAACCCACAGCACCTGCTGCCGTTTCTGTCGAACCTGGGTCAACCGGCTGTCGTACACATCTCGCCGCAAGCTAAACCCGGTAGAAATGGAAAGGGCGGGGGGAGGGTGTGCTTGAGCTTTGGGCTCTGGGAAGGGGGCCCCGGGGGCCGCGGGGGGCGCGGGCAGGATAAAAAACGGGGGAGTCTCGATCTCGGAAGAATGAGAAACCGCATCATGACTTGTGAAATTATAGTAAGTAATTCAGTCATCAAGGGCAACAATGCATGGATCTGATAAACAAAAAGGTTTTCCTTATATAAACCCATGCTCTTCAGAAATAACTAGCAGAGCTATTGTCGAATCCGAATTAGCTTTAATCCCTTTGAAGGCGATGTAACTCACAACACGTGAATGTTCACTCGTCCCCTCCAAAACCCACATCAAAAAAGGGGGCCGGGAAAAAGGGGGACTCACAGGGGGTCTACAGGACTCGAAAGCCTGTGGTGACGGGTTTCCCTGCGGCTGCTGCGGCGGAATTGGGGCTCTGTCATATCTCCCCTCGCCCCCGGACTTCGCATGCCTTTCAGTAAGAAGATCAACCTCTAAAACCCGACAGACCCTCCTGAACTCCGTGAACAGCTCTGTTCCCCCCTTTCCGG
>NW_003307604.1:401901-407578 GCF_000143455.1 Volvox carteri f. nagariensis | reverse complement strand
ACACTACACGACTTTCCAGGTTGCAGAAGTAATGATGCATAGCAGCAATGGACCGGAACCACCAAGCGCAGCCTGTTTCCTGGACCATCGCGATTGTCTCCATATGACGAACGTTGATGTTTGGCCCGCTCGCTGTTGACAACCGGAGTGGCGTCATTGTCGTCGGCTGGCTGCAGCATTGCGCCCACATTCCCTACGACCTCTATACCGTCTTCATTAACGTCGCTAATGGCTTCAGTGATTTTTTATATCTGCTTTAATGACCTAACACGCTTTGGGAGCTTCGGGTCAATGTTTTGCAGCGTTTGGTCCGGTCAGAAACAGTCCGATTCCTCGTTGACTTTCGGGCGTGAGCTTCCTAGCAGTATCCATGGCATTAAAGTACTATGATATGGTTAACATGTATGTCTCCTGTGAGATTCTAGCGGCTTTGGCACGGACAGTCCATTTTTGGCTGGAGGAATGAACTTGCACGGTCGGGACATTATTTATTCTTAACTTTCAGGACCACGAACATTTTTTTATTCCGAATTCGGAATATATTCCGCAAAAAAATAACGCTGAACGCCAAGCGAAAGAGATCCGCGCCGTCCGCCGCCGCCGCCGCCGGTGCCGCCGCCGGCGCAGTGGAAGGCACGGAGGACGGGGGAGGGGAGGAGGACAAGGAGGAAGCAACCGCTGGCGGGTCAGCGGCGGCGACGGCGGCGGTTGCTAGCCTTGCGCCGCCAAAAGGTGCCGCGGCGGAACGGCGAGGGAAAGGCGGTCGGGCTCCACCGCCGCCGCCGCCGCCGCCGCCGTCGGTGCAGTTGCCTCCAGGTCCCTTCCCGCCCTCGCACTACGTGGCATCATTGAACGAGCTTAAGCAACATAACTACCCGTTGCCGTACTTGGAGGAGGAGGAGGAGGGTGAAGGGGGGACGGGGGGAGAGGAACGAGGAGGGGAGGAAGAAGGTGGCGGCGGCGCGCGGAGAGGCCCGCAGAGGCGGCTTGTATGTCCTCCGGGCTTTGTGGCGACGCGACCTTCGGGTAATAAGGACCTAAACAGGATGCGGGTTCGGTGCAAAACTGCTTACGTGGCTTGTGTGGATGTCGCTGTCTTTGAAAACAAATTGGAAAATCTAGCTGAGCGATGAATGGATGGATGTAGATGTACATGTAGATGTAGATGTGTGTACTACAGTGCCGTAATCCAACACCAACCAGTTGTTGCCAGTGTTTCTGTCTCTTCGTGTACGGCCAGGCTGTACGAGCAAAAATGCAAGCGCTGCATCAAGGACTCTGGCCTCCCTCCCTGGACTCTGGTGATCGGGACGGAGTCCTACTTAGTAGGAAGTGGTGTTGTTGAGAAAGGAGGAAAATCGAGTCATCTAGTATGGGTCAATCCAACACAGATGGATAACGGTACCGACCTTGAGGATGGCGAGTTGCCGGGCGAAGTCGCAGACGGCCACGAAACATTTGCGGACCCGCTGCGCAAGCAACGCAAGATTAACCACGGCGACCACGCTGGAAAGCATGGTCGGCACGGAACCGATGCTGGTCACAGGCCGGCGTTGAAGCCAGAACCGTACAATCAGGCCCGGCACAGTCTCCAAAACCAAGGACGCCGTGATAATACATCAGCAGACTACAGCGCCGCGCTACTTAGAAGAGAATACCAACAACACGAGCAACACGAACATGCCCAGCAACAACCCAGTCAGTTGCCTTCAGGCAGCATCCGCCGACTTCCATGGCCGACAGGGCCGCTAGGCCGACTATGTCCCATACAGCCTGTTCACAGCCAGCTGGGGGCTGTACTAGCCAGAGCTGTTTCCGGGTGACTCCTCCTACCGCCGCTTCTTGAGAAAAAATATATTATATATATATATATATATATATATATATATATATATATATATATATATATATATATATATATAGAGAGAGAGAGAGAGAGAGAGAGAGAGAGAGAGAGAAGAATATAGGATATACATAACCAAGGATAACTGAAAGAACCGCGCATGCTGCCTTGCCCGAGAGTTCAAGTTCATCTCGAGACACAAGCACGTGCACGCTTAGCTTTGTAAGAAGGGTTCACCGGCAGCTTCCTTTGCATTTCCCGCGCGAACATTGTGTCTGGTGTTTCAAGCGTCTATCTGTTGTTGCAGCAGAAATGTACGTTGTAAAAGCAAGCACGCATGTTTGTGTGAAGACCCCATGTACGGCACGGTACGGTACGGCTTCACAACCAGGCCGATGTATATGGAAAGTATGTCCTGAACGCGACCAAGGGTCGTTATGTGCAGACGGGAGCAACTGGATTCTTGGCCGTGCGCGTGAGCACTGGACGGCGCCGCAATTTTATGAATAATACAACAATAAGTATATGAAGACCCTGAATCCAGTCCGCCGAACGAAAACATTATAGCCTGCTGCTCAGGGAAAGTGAAAGGAACTGGCTCCAGTTGGCGTCTGGAGGAAGCATTAGTTCCTAACTTGCCCGATCTGCAGAGCACGGCACCCAGCCAAAGGGGGAGAGCTTCGAAAAAAACGAAATTCGGGAGCTTCAAAAAACGCGTCGACATGGTTTGCAAGTTTTCGACAGCTTATATGCTGTTGTTATAGTTCATCCGAAGAGCACAACACCTGCTGTCACGACTTGCATTGCGGATTTAGCAGTAAGGACTGCGGACTGCGGATAGAGGTTAGCGGAGAGATAATAACGGACAGAAGTTAATGTACCAATACGCAGCGGCAGCAGCAGCACCACCACCAACATGACTACCACCGCCATCATCACCACGTGTTTGCAGGAGCAGCATCACCAACATCACCAGCATGACCTTGGCCCTCGCTGCCCATCATCGGAATCGCAACATTGCTGCTGCTTCGACGCCCTTTTGCTTCAAAAAGGTGAACTGTAATAAAACACGCCAGCTACTTGTTAAAGATGCGGCACAACAGCAAACAGACTAACAAACCGAGAAAACCCCGCTCGCCCCCTCCGGGAGGATTAAATTACAGCGATTTTTCAGACATCTTATTTCTCCAAGATGCTTCAACGCGGTTCATCCAGGTGATGATGCTGATAATGATGAAATTTTTACATTTCCTGCTAGATCGACAGCAGGTTATGATCTATTTAAAAGGTATGGAGATTGGATCAGCCTTAGCAGCTAGGTAAGCTCGGGGAGGCAATCCGCGGCGATATCCAACAGGCTCGACGGGACACCAGACACTGCTGCGAGCTAGGGACAGCTTTGGACCGCGGCTGGTGGATATGCCTCGTGCCGTTGCACACCTACCGCGGCCTGGTGGCACGTGTTTGATCATTATTATTATTATTAATCGCGAGCCCACAATTCCAGCAAAAGTGAAAGATCTGTCCTTACGTACGGTATTTACTTCTTCAGCTGTGGAAGGCAGTGCTCGCGGTTATGTCCGCGTTCAGGAGGTCGTCCCTGCAGAGGTAAGAGAGTGGTCGCAAACAGTTAAGGTAAAGGCACAGATAAAATTACACAGCTCTGTAGGTATCTATGTGTGTATGTAAGTATGTATGAACTCGGGTGTGCCATCGCAGGGGAAGGCAATAATAATAAAGTAATAATAAAATAATAATAATAAAATATTAGTAGTAATAATAAGGGTAAGAAGAAGGAATGGAGAAACGTTAGAGAAAGGCTTTGGTGCTCGATGGTGGTGTGTATGTACGAAACAAAACAAGTGTCCAAGTACGTATAGGGCAAAATGAAAGTTTTACAGTGCTAAAAGACCGGAACCGTTTCCTTACCAGAATTGACACTTGGCATCCAGCAGCAGGTCAGCCGCCTCAAACACCCGCGGTCCAGCCGTGTCTATGTTCATGACGGGGTTCGAGGTGGCGGTCCAGGGCTTCCAGCTTGGGGTGTTCTTGAGCAGGCGGGAGGTGAGGGAGCTGGTGCGCGGCGGCAGGGGAGAACCAGAGGCGGCCACGGCGTTGATGATACCTGTGTACGACAAATGTACGGCAAAGGTCCGGCAGGGGTGCACGTGGCAATTTACATGTATGTATGTACATGCTTATAAATGGATAAATGTCGCGCATCAGCACTTCGCTTACCCGACAAGTACGACGCAAGCTGCGTCTCGTTAGGTGTGAAGGGACACTGGTTGAACGGATAACGGTACGGCGCTAGGAAGGTGAAGGGAATGTCCTGCACGTGCATGCGCATGAAATGTAAGAATATGAGAGCTCATACCATCTCAAACGCACGAAGTGATACACTGAGAGCAGAGCCTGGAATTAATTGGCCCCAAACCCCGAACTTACATAAGAGTGGAACGCATCCATGAAGTTGGTGAACTCCTCGCCAAAGAACAAGCCAGTAGTCACTGAGGTTTCACGGCATGTACGGCATGACGTAAGAGAGCGGGCCCCCCGGGCATGTAAGCTGAGGCGGTGTCACATCACCGCAGCCGGGCATACATACATATGCATTTATACACGCATGCACCCTCCATATCGTAAGGTCCGGACGAATAGGCAATCTGCCGTACGTAGAGTACGTACGTACGGCGTCCTACTATGTGGCCGTACATAACATGCACACACAGGCATCCTGTTCGCTGTCCATTACACCCCTCCCCCTCCCCCCCCTCCCCCTCCCCCTCCCCCTCCCCCTCCCTCCTCCCCCCCCCCATACACTGCTCACCGAACAGCGGACACCCTGTCTTGGGTTTCGAGGTTTGCAGGATGTGGTACCGCACGGTGAGTCCCTGGGCGGACAGGAGCTTGACAACGCGGCGGGAGGGGCAGTGGTAGCCGCCATCTGGTTCCGGAGCGAAGGAGGGGGCAGGGGGATCAGGGACAGGAGGGGAGAATGGGGGGAGTAGCACAGGAATGCATGACGGACTTCACTGCCAACAATTTACTTAGGATTTTTACTTAGGGATTTTACTTAGGGTTTTTAGGAAATATAGTGGAAGGGTTGAATGTCTTATCTAACCACGGACAGCAAACGGGCAGCAAACGGGCAGCAAACGGGCGGCACGCGACCCCACGCGAAAAAAATGTTATACAGGGTTGTCAGTATCGGAAAAGGTCGTGTGCCGTCAAGCATGCCTGTGGCTGTGCGTGTTGCGCTGGTTGGGTCGCACCGGGACCGTCACCCTCAGATCCCCGAAACCCCTTTACCCCGCTTGGGAGGTAAGAGCCCTCCCACACACACCCAAAACAGCGTGTGTACGTACGGTAACGCATGGCCGTATCCGTGCCGTACAATGTCGTGTACCTACGCATACACACCTGTAATCACATTGATAGCTGAAAGAAGCCAACTGCCACCATAGTACTCGTCCGTGTTGTACTGCTGGTACAGCTGCACGTACAGTACGGTAACAGTACGACATTACTTTTAAAAAACATTCTATCAATGAGGGCGTGTAGTTCACTGAACGAAAGAGTACGGCACCCAATGTAACCGTAAACGGTTAGCCGTTAAGTTTCCGTACATACCCGTTCGTTGAAGGATGGCGAAATGGGGATCAGGCTGTTCACAACGGTGAAAAAGCCCTCCACGTCAATGGGGTCCAAGCCGCGGGTTTGACCAAGAACCTCCAAAGCTCCCTCGTTGGCGTTGACTCCAAGCAACACTGGAACCTTGGTGGCGTTGCCTAATTAAGAAGAGCCCACATGATTCGAATTACGTTCGCTAGA
>NW_003307604.1:397740-401849 GCF_000143455.1 Volvox carteri f. nagariensis | reverse complement strand
TTGACGGATAACGGTACGGCGCTAGGAAGGTGAAGGGAATGTCCTGCACATGCATGCGCATGAAATGTAAGAATATGAGAGCTCATACCACCTCAAACGCACGAAGTGATACACTGAGAGCAGAGCCTGGAATTAATTGGCCCCAAACCCCGAACTTACATAAGAGTTTAACGCATTCATGAAGTTGGTGAACTCCTCGCCAAAGAACAAGCCAGTAGTCACTGAGGTTTCACGGCATGTACGGCATGACGTAAGAGAGCGGGCCCCCCGGGCATGTAAGCTGAGGCGGTGTCACATCACCGCAGCCGGGCATACATACATACATATGCATTTATACACGCATGCACCCTCCATATCGTAAGGTCCGGACGAATAGGCAATCTGCCGTACGTAGAGTACGTACGTACGGCGTCCTACTATGTGGCCCTACATAACATGCACACACAGGCACCCTGTTCGCTGTCCATTACACCCCTCCCCCTCCACCCCCTCCCCCCCTCATTACTTTTAAAAAAACATTTTATCAATGAGGGCGTGTAGTTCACTGAACGAAAGAGTACGGCACCCAATGTAACCGTAAACGGTTAACCGTTAAGTTTCCGTACATACCCGTTCGTTGAAGGATGGCGAAATGGGGATCAGGCTGTTCACAACGGTGAAAAAGCCCTCCACATCAATGGGGTCCAAGCCGCGGGTTTGACCAAGAACCTCCAAAGCTCCCTCGTTGGCGTTGACTCCAAGTAACACTGGAACCTTGGTGGCGTTGCCTAATTAAGAAGAGCCCACATGATTCGAATTACGTTCGCTAGATGAAGGGTTTTAGTACTGTGAACTAGAAAAAAAGACCTCAGCCCCACTCTGCCGTACATGTGCATAACTCAGCTTAACTCTCATGTACACATACATACATACATACAGATACACCCACATATGCGCAGATGTAGACCTACACACGTCACGCCGTGGACGCTGAACTGGGAGTCCTGGGTCCAGACGAGGAGTCCTTTCCCTTCTCTTCCGGACGCACATCCAGGCTTTGGCATATTCTGTTCTAGCTTCTAGACAGCTAGCCGTACATGTGCCATGCCGTACATAGTAGTTGTACAGCAAGGGATACCGTGGTACTCCGTATGTATCGACTGCCTGTCACTCAATGCACGATAATCAAAACGATTCTTGAAAAGGTTTCTAGACCGGCGAGATGTCTATCCTCTAGCTAGGAGCCCAGCTGCTTCTTGCCCTAGCCACCGCCCACCCCCATCCCCCACTTTTTCATTGGGACTTTGAGATGAATCGGATGGCGGTTTGATGCACATACATACGCACACAGATACATATTCTCGGCAGACCAGCACCCGCACAAACAGTCTCGCGACCATGCGACTCACCTCTTTGCGACATCTCCCCCCGGCATCTCGCCTCTCAATACCCCTAAGTACATACTTGCAGCAAGATGTGAAACTCAACACATACCCCCTCCAACCCTTTAAACCCCCCTCCCCCGGCCGTGCCCCAAACACCCATCCAGCTTTCCCCCCCGGGCCCCCCCGCGCACAAAACACACAATGCGATACACGCTTCAAAAGCGCTCCGTACATACCTGTACGGCGTCCGTTCGGGGTTCTTGGGATGCCCAATCGGGTAGTTGGCCATGCCGCACACGGGCGAGTGTACGAGGACTACGGCAGGGCGGTTAGGGAGCTCGAGCACTCGACGAACCAACCGCTCGGCGTTCTTGACGATGGGGTTGTCGGCCAACTTGGCTTCCTCAGCCATGCGTCGCAGGCTGTGCGCGTCACTGCGCATAGGCCGAGTACAGGTTGGGTTGATTCAAGCAGGGAAGTTCATCACAGCTTTTTGGCTATGAATTTAATAGAAAAGGGTCGTTAAGGTTTATGGGCATTTCTTAACGGGGCATTTCGCCGCTCCAGCAGCAGCTTCAGCAAGTCAGATTCCACGGACTGGTCCTCTTTGCTCTGAGGGGCGGGGCCACGAGAGGGTGGGTAGATGTGTAGACCCATCAAACCCACAATAAAATGTAAGGCGGCTCCATTTGAGGACATGGCAACATGAAAGGACATGTTTTGTGAGGGAGGATTAGCCAGTGAATAAAGCCAAACAGCATTAGCAGTAGTAGCAGTAGTAGCAGCAGAAATTGATTAGTAGTCAACTGCAGCACACATCGATAGCTGGGACAGACAGAAGCGCCACCGCTCCGCACACCAGCCGCCACATCCAAGGTGACCGCCACCGCGACTGTTGACCTCCCGGCCCCACCTCCTTCCCCTGAACGCGCACTCGCCGTCTGTCCCCCCTTACCTGCCCCATAAGCCACCCTCTGGCCTGCTTCGTTTTTCCGGCCTCCGAGTGCTTCACCAGCAGCCGCAGCACCTCCCACAGCAACTGCCTCTGAGCGGCTGAAGCTGCTGCCGCCGCAGCTGTGGGGGCCCCCGAGTCACCCACGTTGGTCTGCTGCTCCCAGGGCGTGTCGTTGGCGCCACACGCTGCTGCGTGGTCACTCAGCCACTTCAGCACCTGCACCACGACATGTCGGGTGAAAGCTTGGACGTGCGGATGCGGTTCGGGTGGGGTAGGTGGGGTAGGTGAGAAGTGTAACACTAGGCGAGGACTGGCGGACAGGACGCGCATAAGCGCATAAACAAATAAGCAGCAATTTTTGGGCGAGGCCCCGGGCGCGAAGCCCCATTTGGGGTGCCGAGTCCCCCGGGTTCACTGCTGTCAGTCAGTCAGTCAGTCAGTGGCTTACACATCTTGCCCCGCACAAAATTGCGTTTGAATACTATATCCATTCTATATCGAAATGCCAAAGGAGACATTCCAGATAAATCGGAGCGCGTTCCATGGCTCCGAGTTTGACATAAAGTTACATATCTCGCTCCGCAAAAGATTGAATGTAGAAGCTATATCTATTCTATATCGAAATGCCAAAGGATATATTCCAGATAAATCGGAGCGCGAAGATAGCTTTCCTGTAAGTGGCTGCACCGGGGCCGAGCCCCTTTTCGGCTTTGAAAAGCCGCCCCCCTAGTCAAGGCAGTTTTCGCGGAATCTTGTCAAGGTTGGATTCGTGGCATTTTCGAAATCTAACTTAAAGTTCCCCAGACTCATGTGTAAGGACACAGCCACGCACCTTGTCCTTGCTTGTCGATCACGGCTCCAGCACGGGCGCAGAAGCGGCAGCCTGCGCGAGGTCGGCAGGACCAGCAACGTCGGTGGCCCAGGGCAGAGTAACCATTCACACCGTCCGCATCACCACCACTGACAACAACAACGACAAAGAGAACAAGAACAAGAACAAGAAGGAGCGTCTTGCGAGCACCTTGACGTCATACACACGTGCTTTCTTCCTCAATGCTCATTTCAATACCCCTTTGCCAGTTTAGTGAGGTCGGGGGAAGCGGCGGCGGTTCGAGTGGGGTTCGAGGTGGTGGGGCGGAAGGGTGCGGTGATGGTGAGGGGGGCGGGGGGGGGGTTGGTCCAGTAGTGCGAAGGGTTTCGCGCGGCGTCCGGCGTAGTCTGCGGCGTCTCCGGACTGCGAACGGGAGGGCTCGCGCTGGCTGAGGTCGGTGGACGCGGAAACCGAAGGGACGAGGGCCATGGTAACGAAGACGAAGACGATGCCGAAGAAGAGGATGACGTAACGACGACGTAACGAGGACTATGGCGAAGAAGAAGACGGACAGCGAGAAGCGTGTAGGCAGGATCGCCTACTCGATACCAACTGAAACGGTACTCCGAACCAAGGGATGCCAAATAATTAAACTCGCAAGCCCGTTGGGGGCGCGCACCTCGGCTTAGCGGACGAAGCCGTTGGCCAGATCCACAAACGCTGAAACTTTGCCTGCTGGGCAAAGCAAACATGGCCATATCATTCTAATATTTAGCTGAGCACGACGGTGCCCTGGATTCTGCTCGTGGCCGAAGTTGGTGGCAATTGACAAGGTGGCCGCCCAAACCTCAGCAATCCTTGCAATAAATCTGGGTAACACCCTTTAATATGTATAGGAAAAATCCATACTGAAAAGGCCACTACTTGAGGCGCCTGAAAGTTTGGAGAATGATAAGGCCATGTTGCTTGCCCAGCAGGC
>NW_003307604.1:395065-397490 GCF_000143455.1 Volvox carteri f. nagariensis | reverse complement strand
ATGAGCAAGCAAAACTTAGTCAAAGGAACCGCAACCAGAGATCATAAACACTTACACTGCTGCTATGCAACTTGTTATGTTAAACTGTGAAACCAATCACAATGGAAGAAGTGGCAAGGAAGGGCAGAGGAAGCAAACGCGAGGGCAAGCTTGAGGCCTACGCTCATTAGCAACAGATATTATGTCGATTTCTGGCCTGGCTTGCTTCTGAAGGCAAGAAAACGGGTCCTATCTTCGAGGGTTTCCCTGGGTAGGTTGGTCGAAGGTGGTTAGCGAGTTTCAGGGGCTTTGAATTGGCGCCAGTGGCTGCATCTTGCTTATGCATCTCGATGTGTTTCGGGTACAGATCGACAGACCATTGTGCTTGGCTCAGCCAAGGGCTTCTCCCATCTTCTACTGGTATTCGTGCACTCTCACCAACCACCTCCTCCCGAAATGCCTCGCCCGTTTGGCATACGGAAGGAAGCTTGACAAGTGTATACATGCTACACTCCTTATGTATTTTCCCAGCTAAGCATTGCGTCTTTCCACTGCAGGCGCTCGAGACCATAACAAACATCCCACAACTCAACTTTGAGTTGGGCGTTTGCCGAAGCTGGTTGTACGCAAATACCTCAGGTATAACTTTACTTCCATCCATAGCTTTAACGCTTGACCGTTTCCGATACGAAATGCGCAGCAATCGCTGAAACGCAAATTTGTTACCTTGTAAATCTTATCAAGCGGCTCGCGCGTAGCAGAGTTCTTGCTTCTATTCAATTGTGATATCTCACGTATCCTCGTATACAGGCTTCGCGGGAAACCAGTAAGATGCTCGCGTCCTCGGCATTTCCCCTGACATGACGCACATGATCAGCTCTCCACCGCACAACGTAAAACTCCCACCCTGCCGAACTGAACCAATTTAACCTACGACTTATAACCTTTACCATACTTATGTAGGTGATGGGAAGTCCCAAGACTTGTACGCGCTTCCTAAGCTGCTTCGGATGTGGCGTGGCAGCACCCGCAGCAGCCGTAGTAACCAAAAATGGACCCACCAGCGATCCCGCTAGCCCTGCCATTTGCAAAGCAGCAGCTAATATCAGCGCCGGCGTCAGCGTCGTGACGGATTCCTCCGTAGGAAGCCGGCTGCCCACGGCGGGAAGCGTCCGGCGGCCTTCTCAGGCATTTTCGGAGCCTTCATCACAGAGCCCCTGGTCATTCTCTGATGGATTACTTAAAAAAGTGAGTTTCTCTTGGCGGGAAAAAAACCTCATGCTGACATGCTGGCCGGCCTGAATGAATTTTCGGCAGGAAAGTATCGTAGTTTAGAGGTTTTTGTCGCCGTTTCGTTTTATTGTCGCAGATTGGCAGTTCGTCAACGGCTGTTAGTGAAGCCCCCACTACGGCGGTCTGTGCCCCAGCTACTGACGCGGCGGCGGCGGCGGCGGCGGTGGCAGGAGCGTCATCGCCGCCAACGCCGCCGCCGTCGCAGCGATTGCCTGTGGCGCACCCGCCATCGCGAGGCAGCGGCAGCGGCGGCGACGTTGGTGAATGGCCTTCCAGCGTATTTGAGGGCTTCACTCCGTGGCGCCGTACTCGCAAGCCTCGCGTCCGTTCCAGCTACGTGTCTCCAGCGTACGACACGGAGGACGAGCTATCCCCCACCGCCGGCATCTCCCGCTCGCCCTCGGCCTCTGCTGGCGGCTGCGGCGGCCGCGGCGGCGGCGGCTCGTCCTCCTCCCTGGTGGAGCCAACCCTGGAGGAGGAGGGGGCACCGCAAGACGACTGCGCCGCCGCCGTCGCCCCCGCTACTGCTGAATCCGTACCCTCACTCAAGCGCGGCGGCGGCGACGGCGCCGGCGGCGGCCTTGGAATCAAGGACGCTACGGCGGAGGGCTACGGGGGGCCCAGCGGGGCTGCAAGCGATGGCCTGCAAGCTGGGAATGGTCCCTGGCTAAGACCTTCTGCGACGCTGGAGGCTGTACGACAACGTCCGGTGCAGGTTCCGGAGCGCGCACGGGAGCGGGGGAAACAGGCAATGCAGGTCGAGGAGGTGGACGGCAGTGAAGGCCAGGTCCTGCCACAGCACCCTGGCGTTGTCAGTACGGCGTCGTTCTTAAAGTCCGCGTCGTTTGCATTGTCAACGGTAGCGGCGGCGGCGGCGGCTCGAAGGGATGGCGTTACAGCTGGCGACGGCGGCGGGAGCTGCGGCGAAGAATCCCGTAACATGAGCGCAGCTAGCAGTAGAGGTAGCGCCAGCGGGAGGAGTAGCAACAGCGGCTTCAGGCGGCCCCGCTCACGTCGTGGTGGCGGCGGTGGCGGCAGTAGCAACGCAGGTGGTGGCGGCGGCGCCGCCACCTGCGATTCAATCCCTGACCTGAATCCTTCTCCCCTGTGTTATGGATGCCGCGGCGCGAGCTGCCGCCGCACAGCTACCTCT
>NW_003307604.1:336967-395015 GCF_000143455.1 Volvox carteri f. nagariensis | reverse complement strand
ACTGTTGCAAGACGCAGCTCGTTCGCCGGCGACAGCAGCACAAGTCTGGTCGGGCCTAGCACCGTGTCGGAAATGCAAACACCGGAAATGCAAAGTAATTCATCACTGCGACTGACCCATGGGTCGCTCAACCCACAAGAGTCGCCGCCGTCGCCGCCGCTGCCGCTCCCACCACGGCTGGCCCCGTGCGAGTCATTGCGCCTCACTCCATTGCCACCGACGCCTGCGGGGGCGGCTGCGGCTGCCGCGGTGGCGGCAGCGGCGGCGGCGGCGGCGTTTCGAGCCTCCGGACCGCCTTGCATGGCCGCGCCGTTGGCGCCGCTAACGCCGCCGCGGCAGCTGGCCATTTCTCTGACATTGCGCCCGGCGCCGCTACTCCTGCCGCCGTCGCCGTCCCTAACCCGCCAGCCATCGCTGCCGTCACCGCCGCCGCCACCGTCACAGCAGCCTCAGCAGCTGCAGTTGCTGCTTCCAGAAGACTCGATGGATCCGGCGGCGGTCAGTCCCCCTAGCGGCGGCGGCGGCACGATGCTACGGCTGCCATCGCCGCAGCAGCCGGGGCTGCTTCAGCACAGCTCTGATACTCTGGGCCGCGGGGCGTTCCCACGCGCAAATACTCTGGCGCCACTGGCCGTACAATCCTCCGCGATTGGTCGAGAGCCCGCGGCGGCGGCGGCGGCGACGGCGGCGGGGACGGCGACGGCATCAGGTACGGTGCTTAACCGTCTAACGAGCCTGCATGTCGGACATCGCGAGGAACAACAGCAGCAGCAGCAGCAGCAGCAGGGGCGGCGGCGGCGGCAGGAGGAGGAGGAGACTGACGGCGGCAGCGGATTGCAACTGACGGGAATAACGGCGGCGGCGACGGCGGCGGCGGCGGGTACTTGGGAGGTGGGAGCGAGTAAGGCGCATCAGGGTGCTCCTGCTGCGGCCGCTGCAATGGGCCTTTCGATGGCTACTGCTGCCCGCGGCGGGGCCACCGGCGACGGCGCCGATGACGAGTACGACAGAGACAGCTTCTGCGACGACGACGTCGATTCGATGGTAGAACATCTGCTGCCGCCGCCGCCGCAATCGTTCAGGTCTTCAGCGCCGGCCGTGCACTACGGTGGCAGCGGCGGCCCATGCGCCATGGACGAGCGCCTGCGCCGTACGGCATCATCCATGGAACCCCCGCCGCGGCCGTACACACAGGATATGCACCCGGCGACGCCATCGCAGCGTACGGTAGGTATGGCGTCACGCGGCGGCGGAATGGTTTCGGAGCCGCCGCCGTCGGAATGTTTGGGGGTTCACGTCGCGAGCTGGCTCGAGGAGTTGCTGCCGCCGTCACCCGGTTATCATGCCCAACGACCTGCCGTACGGCCTGGCGGTGGCGTCGCCGCGAAGAGAGTGACGGTGGCGGCGCCGGACAGCTTCAGAACTCTCATGCGCGAGCTTGAGTAGGCTGGCTGGACTCATGCCCTCCTGCCTGCCTGGTTGAGGGTTGCTCTGGAACGGTAGAGGATCGGGACGAAAGGTTTCAGGAACGGCGGATTTGGATCTCGACTTGCTGTCTTGGTTGAACACTTTTTGGTGTTGCTGCTGCTGCTGCTGCTGTCTAAAGTGAAAATAAATGAGAAGATAGAAAGGGGAATAAAAACCCAAAGAGGAAAGGTATAAATGGAAGCGGGGTGGCGACAATGTGTCATACATGATCACCATATCAACACATTGCCGTACATAATCCGTACTCCTGTCGGGCCGTACACATGCAAAAGCCATGCTTTTGCAAAGCTTACCTCATGATGTATCCTTGTCATCATCTGGGATCTCATCCAGCATTCTGGATAGCCATTATAATTGCTTTGTTTGCTCCTCTTGCGTTTATAAATGGTGCGATTCTGTAAGCCTAAGGATGGAGGAAATTGTACGACGACCAGTACGGCCAATCAGCTTCCTCTCTATGGAGGGGACCTGGTGTACATATACTCTGTGTAGTGGTATATCTGTTTATATGGGTGATACATTTCTAAACAGTGTTATAGTGGCCAGGAGGTCTTTGAAAATGTAGCTGAGGTAATGTACCAGCGTACGGTACACGGCTATGAGACCTGTACGGCTGTGAGTGATGTACGGCAGCCCATGGCGGCCTGGTCGTAGGCATAAGGTATAGGCAAATGGCCCTAAAGGTGGCCGGCCAGCTAGCTGAGGCAGCCGTAGTGGTTTTGTTGGGGTTGTGTTTATATTTGCGAAACCCTAAGTTCGCTGCTAGTAGCCCCCGACGTAGTGGTAAGTGCTGGGGCGTTCTCTGAATGCGAATTCGGCAGCTGGTCAGAATAAAACTTCTGTTAAACTAAACACAGTCCTTGTACAGCGCCGTAGAGGTGTGTATGCAAGTATGTATGTCAGCCTATATGTATGAGTGCCGCCCATGTGCCAGGTGTTCAGTTCTAGCTGCAGTAGGCTGGGTCTGACTCGCGTGTATGAATCTGTGATGTATGCTGTGGCCGCTGTACGACATGCTCTGCGTCAAGTACGTGTACCATGCAGTTTGGTTGTGATCCTGGAACAGGTTTGTATATTTTCGAAGCGGCTACTGTAATATTCCTTCCACAGTCGCGAACATCATGGCCGTGACTGCCGCCGCCGCTGCGGAGATGTGGCAAGCAAGAAAGACGTGTCCGCGAATGTTCTTGGCGATGTAAGAGCATTCCCGCTTACTCCTGGCGCGAGGAACCCATATCGATTCTGAAATGATGAAGGGCGCCTGGGGGAAAATTGTCGACATGATGCACTTGTAGAGTTCCGTTGGCCTGGGTACTGGTAGCGTTTTTCATGCCCACAAAATATCAATTGACGAGGAGAATGTAAATTTATGGTCTAACGACCTTTGTTTTACTCTTGTCTCAGCATATCGCAACTTGAGTTCAAAGGCAAAGGGACTTTAGGACCTGACAGACTGGGCGAGGAATATCTTGTAAGGAATATAAGATATTGCTGGAATATGTAAAGTTATTTTTGACACAGCTTCTGTCTCTCAGTGACTACAAGGATCGATGTTCAGCGACTTCGGTTTACCGTTATAGGTAGTTTTAATAGCCGTTGAAACGGGGTACCCTGCTCTATGGTCCATTCTCCAATCACTGGCCTTATATTTAACACATACAATTCTGAAATGTGCAAAAATCGAGGGCCATAAACGTATCTCGTAAATTATTGAAGGGAATGCCAGGTGTTAGCCTGCCTACATTATGCTTTCACTGCAGGGCTTCGTTGCCAGTTTCAGCTATTTATCGAAATGATATATGTTACGCAAGACAATTGAACGTGCGGCTAAATCCACGGCCGATTGGTATCCGCAAACGGAACCTCACTTCGCGTAATCAGCTCATACAAAGCCGCCTGCGACAGACACACCTAACAAGCTTTAAGCTGTACTCACTATTAAGGCATCGCTGTCTAGGGTCTGTTCTCCAAGCTGTGCCCGCTGCTTTTTCCATTTCTGTAGTCCAAGCCGCAGCTGACCCTGCTGCTGTTACGACTTCTACATTCATGGGATCCTCAGTCGCGGATGGCTCGGTTGAGATTTGGGCTACATGTCTCGTCCTGTTCGTTGGCGCGTTGCTGACTGGCCTGCCGCCTGTGTTCTGGTCGTCAGGTCCCTCCAAGCAGGGCATAGCGGACGGGAGGGCCTTATCTCCCCCAGCTGCGAGCCTGGCGGCGTTGCTACAGGTAGGTGCCATTCAACAGCCACAGCTGCACCCGCATCAGCTGCAGCTGCAGCTGCGGGTGTAGGTGTAGGTGTAGGTGTAGGTGGCCAATTGTTGCCCAGGCATGCTGCTGGGCGGCGCTGCTGCTGCTGCTGTTTCTTTCTTCTTCTGTTGCCACTGCCGCTGGTACCTACTGCTGATGCTCTTTGTACTATAAATGCCGTACCCATTGCTACTGCTATTATTACTGCTATTACTCGCGACTGCTGCAACTGCTGCTTGCATACCGAGCTTTCAGGCTGTGGATGAGGCTGTGGATATACACACACACACACACACACACACACGGTTGCGGAGTTGTACACATTCGTCCCAGCTTCTTATGCCGGTGGCTTTCCTCTGCTGGTTGTGCCTTGTATGCCGAATGAACGAATCGCCCCCTCCAATAAACCACCGTATGACTCTCCCGGTTCTCCGTAACCATTTGATACTGCAGGGCCCCGCCGTACGGATGCTATCTGCGGGCCTTATGCTAGGCAGCGGCCTGGGGGTAGTCCTACCCGAGGGGTTTCACGCTTTCGCGGAGGGGTCCAGGGGGGGCCCGGTGAGTGAGTTCTATGTGTGTGTGTGTGTTTAGGGTTTTTCTACACCGTACGGGCGTGAGAGGGCGGGGGAAGCTAAGAAAGGAGAGCGAGCGGGTGTCACGGGGGTATTTTGTCGTTGTTGTTGTACGTGTTCCGTTCCTTCTTTTGGTTCCAGTTTTGTTCTTTCCGGTCCGTTTCTCTCCCGTGTCCCTTTTTTTTGGCTCTTTCCCCTCTTTCCCCTCTTTCTTGTCTGTCTGTCTGTCTGTGTGATTTTCTGATATTGGTTCTTCACCTTAGCCCCCACTGCACTTCTACTTCTACTCCCACTCTCACGTAGCACACCGGATTTCCGGAGTGGTTCTCTGGCGCAGCGCTGCTGGCGGGCTTCGTGGGCATGCTGGTGCTGCAGCTGCAGCTCCAGGGGGGTAACCACACACACGAACGCCCGGCAGTAGCAGTAGCAGGAACAGGAACAAGAGCAGTAGCGGGATGGAGGGCACCGGATGAGGAAGGTGCAGACGCAGGATCAGGAGGACGCGGCGCTGAAGTCGTGAATGTAAACGGTGATGGCGACGGCGCCGACGGTAGCTACAGCCAAAGCAATGGAGGCTGGCGGCGGCGACGGGAAGGCGGCTATAAAGCCCTGCCGTCCGCAGTAGCAGCGGATGTTGAGGTGGCGGCGGCGGGGCGTTACGTACCGTTGCCGCCAGCATCGGCTGTAGCGACCGTGCCCGGGGCGGCACCGGGGTTATTGGAGCTAAGTCGGCGGCACGGGGGAAGCAGCGGCGCCGCCGCCCATGTATCAGTGTCGGAAGAGCCGCCGACGTCGGATTCGTACACGTGTACGGCCGATACGCTGCAGCCGTCGGCGTCAACGCCATCGAAGCCCGCTTGTAGTGCCTGTAGCAACTCGCCCTCCTTTCCCGTGGCTATTCGTGACGGCAACTTGCGCATTGCCGCTACCGCCGCCTCCGCAACCGTTGCGACTGCCGCCGTCGCGCGCGCCGGTGGTGCCGGCGGCGGCGGCGGCGGCGTGTCATCTGCACAGTTGGCTCTCGTGGGGTTGCTAACCCATTCGAGTAGGTGTCGTACACCTTGTGGCGTTAGGGGAGCCGATCGTGAAGACGAAGAAAAAACGAACACTTGCCAACCTATATATACTCTTACCAGGTGTAAACTTTACGAAATACAGTATATTTCATAGACGTACACTACGTGCCTAAGGTTAGCCCAGTGAGTATACTTACGACTAACTCAGTGCATTAGTAATTCTGCTTTCCCTTGTCGCGAAACGTCTGTCTGTCTGTATCGGTGAGCTGAAAACACGCTTATTTTTGTTGACAAGGAACATAACATTGTTAACTTAGTTTTTGTAAACGGCAATCCTCGAAATGAATTTGCGCAGCGGCGGATGGCCTGGCGGTTGGGGCCGCCAGCATCGGCGGCGGCGGCGGCGGCGGCCCGTCGGCGCTGAGCTTGACGGTGGCAGCCGCCATCATGATGCACAAATTGCCTGTCACGTTGGGCCTTACGTCGTACCTCCGGGAGGCGGGCTGGCGGAGGCGCAGTGTACTGCAAGGTACGGCACTAACATTGCCGTCGCCGCCACCAACGATGGCAGTGACGGCGGCGGCGTAGTTGCCAGCAGCTGTCACCCGCGGAGGAAGCACGTCACCGTCAGCATGAGCATGAAAGAGTTGATAGAGCCGAACCTAAATACTCCGTAAGGCACGAAACACACCGCCCGCAAACCCCCGGCCGTAACCTTCTCCCCCCTTCACCCTCCTCTGCGTGGAAACAGCTCTGATCGCTTTTAGCGCGTCCGCGCCCGTTGCCGCGGTGGCTACCTTCTACCTGCTCGGATTGCTGCTCACGCCTGGCGGGGGCGGCGGCGGCGGCGGCGGCACCGACGTCGGCGTCGGCGGTCAGGTTGTGGCGCTTGTCGTACTCTTTTCGGGGGGAACTTTCCTGGCGGCGGCGACACAGCACATATTGCCGGCGGCGCTGGCGGCGGCAGGGGCGGTGCCGCCGCCATCGTCAGGCAGCGACAGCAGCGGCGGCAGCAGCGGCGGCGTAATAGAGAGCAATAGCAGGCTGGAAGCGCAGGAGGAATCTGCGGCTATGAATGCGCTGGACGGAAGACGAGAAGCAGGCAATACGGTGACGGTGGCTGCGGTCAGGGGTGGCGGCGGATTGTCATTAATATGGTTGACGGTTGGGGCTTTGTTACCACTTCTTATCGCTGCATTGCTCCCTGACTAATCGTCGTGAGTCACCAAGAGGCGCTGTGCAGTCTGATTCTGCAGGAAGGAGATATTTTGGAGTTGGAGGTGCTTTGACTGGGATTCAGCGAGATGGTTGGATAACGGTTTGGCGAAGGTTGCCTATCCAGTTCTGTTACGGCAGTCCGTTCGCATTCACTTGGGTTTTAGACGGTTGATTAACCGTCAACTGACTCTTTGAATACGTGAACGTTTTGTATTTATTAGGAATGAAGCCTGCTGTGTGCGCAGCTCACCATCCGGCAGCCAACGACTTCCTCCTCCATTGCCAGGCACCACTACGGACCATTCAGGGCAACTCGACCGTTTGGCTCTTCTTTAACTTGCCAATCCACGCTATTGCCTATCCCCAGAAATTCTAAAAGCTAAAATTGCGGGAGTAGCCTATTTAGGCGCTTTTTTCCCCGGCCGAAAAATGTACTCTCCTCCCTTCCTTAGCGGTCCTATTTAAGCTTCACACTTCCGAACGCCCTTCTTCCTCCCCGCCGGAGACGCTCGTGTGTTCCAGCCTCCCGCAAGCCCACATTTCCTGATCAGGCACCCCGAAAGCGAGGGCTTGCAAACCGCGGCGATCCGAAGGGATTCTTGCATGGAGACTGCCCCAACAGCGCCTGGCTAAAGGGGTCCAACCCTTGAGCAGCAGCGCCGCCGTCACCGCCGCCGCCGCCGCCGCAATTGCCGTCATCAATTCCCGTCAGCGACTCGTGTTTGTACGGCAATAAAAAGTCATGCCAATCATCTGGCTCGCCCTCCACGTGGCCCACGTCAGCCTTGTGGTCATGTGCTGTCGTACAGAGCGAGAAGACAGTACACCGCGCAAGAAGACAGCGCAGTACAATGCAGTACAACATCAGTACATTATGATATGCACACAGTACACAAAGGAAACCTAGCACTAGGACTAAAATTCAGAAACAGTGACCGCCGCACATCCATCCTCCAGGTACATACGATGCACCAACACCGTGCTGAAGGTTACCCCCACGGGCTCCCCCCCCCCCCCGACCCGACATCCATGCACGCCGCCTGGGCCACTCACCCACGGCCATCTGCTGCTGAGCCTTGGCCACCTCCTTCTTCCAGTCCACGAGCAGCCAGGTGACGACACACAAGCCCGCAGCCACAAGGTCGCCCGTGTCGATGCCGATCCAGAGGCCCGTAAGGCCCAGCTTGGCCTGGAGCGAGGGAGCGAGAGCGAGGGCGTGCGAGCGAGGGAGCGAGAGCGAGGGCGTGAGAGCGAGGGGGCGTGAGAGCGAGGGGGCGCGAGAGCGAGGGCGTGAGAGCGAGGGAGCGAGAGCGAGGGCGTGAGAGCGAGGGGGTGAGAGCGAGGGGGCGAGAGCGAGGGGGCGTGAGAGCGAGGGCGTGAGAGCGAGGGGTGAGAGCGAGGGCGCGAGAGCGAGGAAGCGAGAGCGAGGGGTCATGAAGACAGCGATGAGGGCTACCCTTTGCGGAAATCAGTGTTGTGGGACACACCAGGTTTGGCCTTGTTCTATTGGTTTAAGATGAAGCATGAAAGACGACGATCCTTCCCCTGTAGACGTAACAACAAAAGCCCCGGACTACGATACCACACCACATACCACCGTTTCAAAAATCTATACAGTTGTTCGAGTTAGGATTCAAATGTTGAAATATTTCGGGTTCGGGTTATTACACATTAAGTATTTTATTCGTATTCCTTTTCCTCGCCAAACGTAATCACGAGCCTACCTTGAACGTCAGCCACCAGCCGAACGCAACACCCATCAGCCAAAATCCGATCAGGTTGTACAGCATGAGTTGGTGCTGCCGACCCATGCCCCTGAGCACACCCTGGCTGGTTCCAAACGCCCCGTCGCAAAACTGTTGGTATGTGTACGGGACAGTCGTAGGTTGGGTTAGGGGGAAGGGGGAACATGATTAATTATTTTATAATTAATTGTGATTTTAGGTCCTAAATAGTGCCTGGGCAGTGTGCACATCGCTGATCAGCGTCGCATCCGCCGTTAAAGCCGTTCATTTATTATCTTTTTATTTTATTAATCCTATTCATGTAGGTGTTGATCCTATTCATAATGGTCGCACACGCACATTGCACATCCTGAAGCCGGTCTCAGATTTATAGAGTACGAGGAGGAAAGGCGCTAGAGGGAGCCAGAAAGGGCAACGGCGGCCAAAAAAGCTGCTCCAGGAGAAGGGGCTTTGCCACCAGGGGACTGCGGAGCTCACCCTAGCGCCGTACAGATTAGGAATAATTTTTTTTATTCCCGCGACTAAAAACCTATTCCTCCGTTCGGACTGGAAAATTAACGGGCAAAAATGAAAACAAAAACACTGGTTGGTCCAAAGAGCTTAAATTATAAATTCTAAAAATTCTAAAACCCTAAAACCCTAAAAACCCCACTGATCCGAACTAAAGACGGGAAGGAGACCTCTCTCGGCGACCACCTTCCCCCTCCCCACCACCTCACATGGAAAATAATTCAAGGTTTGCCTTGTGCTGTTGACGTCTGCGGCCCAAACCCCTCATATCCCCCTCATATCCCCCACGAGCCCCCATAACCCCCATAACCCCCATAACCCCCCCAAACCCAAAAAGCCGACCTGGAATGCCACTCCGAAAATGACAATGGTCGACACAATGGCCACTACCTCCGGGTCGCTCGTGAAGATGAACCCCAGGTGGGAGCGAAGCAGGAACATGACCACACCGCAAGTACCCTGACGGTGTGCGTGCGTGAATCGGACGGGGGTTCGGGGGGTGGCGTGTCGTGGGTTTTGGGTGTCGTACTGTATGATAACGGGTTTAAATGTGTGCATTTGGGTTTGGGAGAGGGACCAGAGGGAAGTACGACAGAAGGAAGTAAGACATTCACTTTGGTCGGGGGGAGGGAGAGGGGAGGGGGAGGGTGACGAAAGGACCTATGACCCCCACCCTTCATTCCTACCACCACCCGCTAACCCCGTGACAGGACAACTACCCCCCCTTATCCCCCCTTACCCCCTCGCCCCTACCTGAAAGATCGTCCCACTTAAAACGCAGAGGGTCGCGGCCAAAGAGGCCTGATGTGTACGACCCGCACCGAGCAGATTGCCCACACGAATGGTGGCTACAGGGGGCCGGGAAGGGAGGGTTGCGGGAGGGGTGAGGAGGGAGAAGGGGTTTCCTTCTTCGGAGGACAAAGGCTTATGAGGTGAAGAATGAACACCGCACCACATCGGATTCCAGCAACATTTTAAGACACTGACACACACCCATATATTTATATATATGTATATATTATATATATGTATATATATGTAAATTAAAAAAAAATTATATATAAATTAAAAAAACTAAAAATCTATGACCAACCCCTTTGACTCATTCCCTTGAACTTGGGCTTTTCCATGTCCCATGGGAGTCACCAGCCAATCGTCGTGAAAGCTTTCATGTAACCCACCATACCATATCGTACGGGCCCCAAGCAAAAAGAATTAGCCCACATCAACCTCCCCTACACGTACATACATACATACATGGCCGGGGGGCGCTGGTGAAGCTTTACCACCCTGTAACAATATACATACATGGCATACATACGTGGCAAATACAAACATGAATACAGGCAGACATAAAAGACATATATACAGACAGATAGACAGACAGACACACACACACCCGCCGTGGCCACCGCGAATGGGAAGCTGATGAAGGTGTAGGTGCACACCCCGAGGAGTGTGGAGTGCGCCGACACCTTCTGGATGCCCAGGGCGCCGGCGAAGGCGGTGGTGATCTCGAAACTGCCTGCCTCCAGCGCTAGCATGCAGCCGCCTGGGTGGGGGGTTGAGGGGTTGGGGGGGAAATGTTGGAGACGAGGGAGATGTGGGTGTGTGTGTTTTGTTGTGCGGGGCGGGGGGGGAAATGGAGGTATGTATGTATGTGTGGGTGTAACAATGGAGACATGTAGCCGTTCCTTCCTCTCGCCCCTCTCGCCGCCACATGTATGTATGTTGTTACAGGGTGGTCAACTTCGCCAGCGGCCCCCTTTCCCGGGGCAGTCCCTGCTCTCCCCTGCTAGAGGGGCACCCTAATCCGTCACCCCATCCGACTTCAGAATGTATTCGTTGGGTTCGGCAACTCACCACCAGCATCCAACCAAATCTAGCGGATCAACGGCGCATCAACTTAGTTCCTGGTCAGCTCGCAAGTTGATATTATCACGTCCTACACCGTCCATAAGATGGGGGGCCACCTCCCATTTCATCACTCCTCAAACACCCGAGGAGCCGGCAGGCGGATTTGAACCCGGGTCGACTGGGTCGACTGGGAGCAGAAGTCAGGCCTTAACCTCTGCCAGCCGCCTGCCATGTATGTATGTATGTATCTGAATGTATCTGAATGTATCTGATTGTGTATAGGCAAAGCACGTTCTTAAATACCGCCATTGACCTCCCAATTTCCCCCCTCCCCTATTTTCCCATACGGACATTTACAGACCTTACATTCCACGACTCCCTCCCCCCCCACCTTTCACCCCCAAACCCCACATTCGTTCCCCCCAAACCCCACATACCTGGTATCCCCAGCTGCATGAACATGTACAGCACACCGGGCGATAAGGCCTTGGTCCAGCAGCGCCGACTGCGGGCTAACCACCTGCCCCAACCACCTGGATGATTTTTGTGTTGCAAGACCAACACAACCCCCAGATATACGAACAGCTGCACGAAGCGCGACACGCTAGTCGCAATGGGCGCGCCCTAGGAGAGGATGAGGGGGGTGGAGAAGGGGAGTTTGCAACAGGAGGCGCTGGTTGGTAGTAGTTAGGTGTTCGTTAGGATTCAGTTGGTAATGGCGCCTTAGTAAAACCAAAAATTAGTAAAACCCTTTAAAAAATGCGTACCAGCATCCACAGCCTAAAAACTGTTCATATTCTCTCTTCGTTCACGGTTTGGATCAAATGATGAGTTGCACAGCAGACCAAAGTCCCCACTTGCCGCTATGCAGGCATGCCCTGCCCTGCAAAACGCGACCGAGCAAATGCCGCTGGGTTATCCACCGGCTCCCCCGCACCCACACAAGCCGACCCAGCCCAGCCCGCTTACACACATACATACATACATACATACATACATACATACATACATACATACATACATAGGGTTGAGGAGTGGTGAGTGGAAACAGGTGGCCGTAGCGAGGGCGCGGATGAGGGGGAGGTGGGCACCCAGAAGGGGGGGCCGTACTCGAAGGTGCGCGCGTGGTGCAGGACTAGGTTCTTCAGGGTACGAGACCGGGTTTTTCGTGGTGCGGCGTCTAGGTGAGATAGGATCTTGGGAACCAGCCGTCTTGGTAGAGCGGTATTGGGGGGGCGCCGAGCTGGCTACCCTCCCCCCCTGTGGTTTCCGGAGGCTTGATCGCCCTGCGTTGCCGCAGGGTCTTCCCGTTTGAGTACTTTTCAATTTAGACCCAGTGCTGTGGAAGGGCGCGGACTTGTGCGGTGTTACCCCCTCGACGGGGGCTATCTCCCCTGGACTAGCCCAGGGAGGGAGAGGCGGAGGAGGGTAGTAGTCTCAGGAGGCTGTTTGGCGTCTTGTGGTGTGAGCTCTTTGCGCTCTTTTTTGCGTGAGGATTTTTGAGCTTGGTGACCTCCCCAGCCCGGGAAGACTCGTCGGGCTCCCGGTCGCCCAAGTCCTGGTAGCGAGCTCTCTGAGATGCTCGGTTCGTTCGGTCGGCAGGAAGAGCCCCCCAGTTGCGACTTCGTTTATGTTAGGAGACCAACGGGCATAGATCCCGTCTAGTTGGAGCGCCAAACAAGCGCTGTTGCGTGCCGGCCGTCGTTTCCCGTGCGGCCTGACCCGGGGGCGGAGTGCATGAGACTAACCAGCCGTATGCACCCGCCCCCCGCGCTGTGCTTCGGCCCTGGGCCCCCGGCTTTTCAGCCCACAGTGTAATCAACGTCATACATACATACATACATACATACATACATACATACATACATACATACATACATACATACATACATACATACATACATACATACATACATACTATGTACTAGATACTAGACACTACATCCATCATGCATCATACCATACATAAGGGTTCAGTCTTTGTCTTTTTCACTTACAATAAAACCCAGGTAATGTACGAATACGGCGTTACTCAGTACGTTGAAGGCGCACGTGCTCGCCGCCACCACCGCCGGCGCCAGCATGCAGTTTTGAGTTTGCATGAACTTCATGAGGACGACACTCCACATCTGTTTAGCGATCGCGATTGCAATGTGGTGGATTGCCGTTAGTCGGGAGTTTTGGATAGTTGGGAGGGGTCCAGTGCGGTGATCCCTGACATTGCTGTAACATACTGTAAATTCGTTAAGGTGGTTTCAAAGCTTCTTGCCGTACCATGCAAATACCCTTGTAACCGATTATTCCAACCGAAAGCAACAACCTCATTCGTTCCAGGTAATAAAAAGTTATTGTCAACAGCCCAATCTCAACTAATCTCCCGATTTCCACTTGTCCCACAACCACCTTAACAACCCTTACTACCGCAACCGCTCCAACCGCCTACCATAGGCCACAGCCCCGGTATGAGCCAGCGGCAAAACAGCGCCACCTGTTCCGCCACCTCCGGGGGCTGCAGGAACAGAAACACGGCCACTTCGCGAGCGTACCACAACCCCACCTACGGGGCGTTACAATCCGCCATGTGCCGTGTGAGAGTGGGAAGCGGGAGAACGGTCGGGACGGAAAAAGGGGGGGATGTGAGGAGTTTTGGAGTGTGTTAAGGTGGTGTGCATGTATGTATGTATGTATGTATGTATGTATGTATGTATGTATGTATGCATGCATGTGTGCATGTATGCATGTATGCATGTATGCATGCATACGTGCTGTGATTTGGGTCAAACAGCATTATTGGCGTGGAAAGGTATAATCACCACTCGCCACCTGCCAGTGCAACATCTGAACTGAGAGCCCCAGCCAGCCACGCACCCACCGCCATGACGCCGCACAAGGCGCTGAGCACCAGGCCCGCGGTGTAGGTCCACGTCAGCAGGGAGCTGTAGTCGTTGCCACCTAGGTGGGGGTGCGGGAGCCAGGGGGACGGGAAGGGTTTGGGGGTTTGGGAATTGGTTTTCAAAGGCCGTGGGGAAGGGTGATGGGGGGAGGGTGGTGGGGGGAGGGGAACTTGGGTTTTTTGGGGGAGGGGGAAAAGGGTTGAGATGAGACACGGGTGGTAACACGGGAATGGTTGAGAGCACGATGCGGCCCTAACGTTGAAAATTATATGTGAGAGCCCATCCGCGGCTTAGTAGTGTTATGTTTATTAGGACCCAGGAAGTGCGGATCAAGATCATGGTCAGGTGGAATCCAGGATCCAACGACCAGAATCTTGACTCGGAACCGACCCAACTACCGAACTAACCGGCCAGAAAACTAACGTATTTTGCTGAGAGCCTGAGACTACAAAGCCCGGGCTCTTGAATGTACTGCAAGCCATGACCTTAACGAGAATGGGCAGCTCTTTGATAATCGGTGCCAAATATGTGCTGCCAAATGATAATCGGTGCCAAATGTGTGTACCTGTAGATACGCATTTTTAACGGATTCTAGGAGAACATGGCAGAAGCGCTGTTAGATTTCCCAGAAGAACTCTTCCGACAAACCACCAGTCATTACCGTACGCTTGGCTGCCCAGCGTATCGAGCGCAGTGGAACACCCAAGAAGAAAGAACCACATCAGGTTGAAGTACTGGGAGGACGGGAAAAAGAAGGTGGAGGACGGCGGGAAATAGCAGGTGGAGGGTTAGTGCGGTAGAGCATGGCTCTCCTAGCGATGGCGATGGTTACGTTCTGGCGACCATCGCCAAAGAGTTACTCCTGTGGTAAGAGTACTCAGAGTTTATATTATATCGTTTAAATAGTCTGGAATGCAAAACATTTATAGATTCCACAGGAGATGCGCGAGAGCTAACTAGCTAACCGTTCCATGCAGGAGCTCACCGTGTTGCCGAGAGCAGCTGCCGCAAGCTGGGTCACCCCAAGGTGTCCAACGAAAATCTGGTCTGTGACAACCATAGTCTGGGGGAGCATTTAATGGGTCATTAGCTATGTCGGCTTTCGACTGCACCGCACGTGCTTGCGCGACTACCACAAGAGCTCCGAACGTATCGACCATAACAAATGCCGTCGTAAACATTTCATAAAATTTGTTTCTAAGCCTGATACAGGAGGATGGTTATCTTCGCTGTTCGCTTACCTGAGAACTGCAAGTCGTGACGATGCATGGCAGCGCCAACATAAATATAGACCGCAGCTCGCGCTTCCAAGCTCCCTTAGGAAGTGGGAGTTCTCCATTCTCTAAGAGTGGCACGCCGGAGTCGTCAGTGGTTCCGGATGGCGGCATCTCACCCTTACGGGACAACCTGAGCCCTACAAAAGCCCCGGCTAAGTGACAACTTCCTTGAACAAATAAAAGAACATTTCGTAAAGACTCATGATTTTATCTAACCACGCTAAGGCTGGTTGCTTCGAGAGCATAAGCGACGCTCCGGAACCAGGATGCGAACTGCTGTAAGTAATTCGTACTGCAGCCGTTTACATTTCCAACATAGTTAAATAGCCATGCAACCTCTCGTGAGCATGAGAGCCCGAGGACGACGCCACACCAGCCTTTGCTTCACCCTCCGATGTGCGGCCGGAGCCGTGCATCTCGCCGACTCGCGCCGACGTCATTCAGGTTCTTGGGTGGCATAACAGCCACGATTTCGCCCATGCCAAGATCGCGGCACCATGGCAGCGGCGTGGCGGATGAAAACGCGGGGAAAAAAGTGCAACAGCGCTATGGGAACAACAGGGGGTTGTGCAGCGGAGGAAAACCCTATCGACGGCATGTCACGCCTCGTACTACACCTTGCAGGTTGCCGCAGGGTTGTCGTACCGCCCCCTGCCCTGCACTGCCCAGTCCTGGATCCCGCTTCCTTTTTACCCCCCATATACATGGCCTCCATGGCCTCCCGGCTTAGACAGACCCCGTGCAGCACTTGTAACTTGTAACTTTAAACCACGGTATTCGAAACAGGAATGTACGACATGATCTCCTTGTGTAACGAGATGTGACCCATTCGGGGCTTACCATATCGCAAGCAGGCTCACGGGTAAGAGGAGCCTGTCAGCTGAATGGGGGTGGGAGACTGGGGACAAGCCTTTTATTTAAAAAGAAGGTGCAGCGTCATATAGAGTCTCCAGTGTGCCCCGGCGGCGGCCTACGACGGCCCCTTGCCGCCACATTCTGCCTCACTCTATGATACCATTGTGGCGTCATATTGCCTTTATTTCGTCATTTACTCGCGCTGTATCTGCTTTTGTATGCGTATTCGGTTCAGACATCGGCAAGCATTTCGGGCGCTTCGGGTCGTACCGAAACTCCCCAAAACAGAAATAGAATTCTCGAACCCGGCCCGCTTTTACAGAAACAGCGGACAACCCGCGCGCCATCCCGTACGCAAGCTCCTCTGCAGCCTGAAGGGCCCCCCGAGGCCAGAGCCGGCAGTCAGCCTCCTTCCGCACATCCCCATTCCCCGACCACATGGCACGAAAGGGCCGGTAACCGACCGATCAACTAGTAGACCCTAACCAGTCGCTTCGTGAGGGTTACCGATATTTTGAGATAACGACCCGGTACCTTACCGGTCGTTTATCTCGCCGACCAGTCACCGTATCTGTCGGTGTCTTTCGGTTTTAGAGCTTTCGGTTTTATCGTCAGCTCCAAAAAGGGATACCTAATCGCCGTACATTCGCTTCGTTAGATCTGCTTCTCGCTTCGCCGCAACTTACGAACCCCAGCCGAACTCCCCTCAGGACAGATTAACTACCCTTACCGCTGTTGATAAGCCCCGACGCAGATCGGCATCTGCTCGTTGCTACTTGTAATTGCGTAGGTGCACCTCTGTCACGTTTACAGCTCCACCTTGTGGTCAAGTAAGGTAAGCCTTTAGCCTTCTTGTGGGGAGCAGAGTGCCTTACTATCCCTTACTCAAAAGAATGTCTGACGCAAAGGTTGATTGCGAATTGCTACGGTCGCGCAGCGTTCCTCGAGGATGTCAGGGGTTTGCAGTGCACGAGCAGTTGGCCCGATGGCTCTACTCTTCGTGAGTCTGGAGCCCACTGTAACAACCACACACACACACACACACGGCAGTCTGCGGTTCTGCCTTGGACTTTGGTAAATCGGCGTCCTTGGACATTGAATGTCACAAGTTTACAGTGCCATGCGCCATAAAATTGAATTGACATGTTGAAAGGGAAGAGATCTGGAAAGTTAGGCACAGGCTGTTTGTCCAGCACCGTACGAAGGAATTTAACATAGATCCTTTTGTACAATTTTCATTTGTGGATTGCCTTTCTCTGAGGTAGAGTTGAAGAAATACTCGTAGCCTCGATGTAATGAATGGGCAGCTGTATACTAATTTTCTTTCGCAGGCTTTCCATATCGTAAACAGTGCGCAAGACGCGTTTCGAATGGAGGATGGCTTAAGAAAAACGTAGCTCCAGTAATTTGTGATACCAAATGAGTAGTAGGCTACACTCCTTGGCCCTCTGGCCAAACTTGCTGATTACCATTCTTCCGTTGTTGGCGGCCAAACCCTTACCGGACTGGCTTCATCGCTGTAAGTTCTTCAATAACCTTAGTACATACTTTGATTCGTTTTATGCCTTTGGGCACGTGCTTAGCTGTGGCCTTTCCTCGGGGTGTTACAAAGAACAACTAACATGGTTCTTTTGTTTGCACAACTTCGGATGCTAGTGGACTGGTGGTCCACGGGAGAACAACGCCCTGGTGTCAGTAATGGCCATATAAAAGCAGTTGACCTGGGAGCAGGAAGCTCCGCACTTGTGGGGCAGGACGAGCAGCTTCCGCATGCGAATGCTCACCAACAGGCCTGGCAGCAACCCCAAACCCAGACACAACAGCAACAGCAACATCAACAACAGCAATGGGTCGAGGTGGGCAGCACACGTTCGTGGACCCACCTCGCCATCCTGCAGGCTGGTGGCTGCATCGACACCACCTGTACGGCTCCGTACACTATGTACATTGATAGTACAGACCCTGCGTACGGCATTACTGCTACTACGGACTGGCCTGCGGCGGGGATCATATTCAGTAGCAGCACCAGTGGTGACGGCAGTAGCAGCAGCAGCAGCAGCACTTCCAGCAGTGACCCAGGGAAGGCTCTTGATGGCAATTCCGCGGGTATGGCGAGCACCGATACTGACAGCTCGCAGGACGTTTGCCTCATGCTGGTCGCCACGGGCTGCTTCGCGCCGTCAGCTCGGACACCCTGCTGTGCTGCCCTGGCGCGGCACTTGCGCCAAATCGAGGTCGCGATAGGTCAGAATTTTGTTAAGTAGAATGCATTCCTGTAGCCTGTTTGCTTTTTAAATAATATTATGTTATATTTCAAATATTTCATACTTGTCCTCATTCTCTTTTTTGTTTGTTTGTTAATTTATATTTTTGTTTCTTTGTCCTATGAGCTCCATCTAAGCTACCACATCACGTATTCCCGTGTCGATACACGGCGCGGGCGGCACCGCCACCACAGACTCGGCGTGTGCTGATGCGGTTTCCGGCGCGACTCTCAACGGGATTAGCCTCGCAAAATACATCTCCGTCGTCAACACCTCCACCTCTTCCTCGTCGCCGTCGTCCTCGTCACGACTTCGCATCGGCGGCCTTCAACTTGATTATTGGTCCGCTTTGAACTCCCGCCTCTGCATAACGTTACGGCCGCCGTGCAACAGCCTGGCCAAATTGTGCGGCAGCAAAAGCGCCGCCGGCACTAGCTACTGCCTCGTGTCGTACGAGAACAAGGCCGGGGACGCGGCGCGGTGCTGCCCAACATGCCAGCTGCCCGTGGGAGATGAGAGCGGTGACGATGGGCCGGGTGGCGGTGGTGGTGGTGGCGGCGGTGGCGGAGGCGGTGGGGGGGGAAGTAGAGGTGGCGGGGGTGGAGGTGGGGGAGGAGGCGGTGGAGGGCCGGGTGGAGGTGGCGGCGGAGGCGGTGGGGGAGGTGGCGGAGGCGGTGGACAGCTGCTGGCGGCGGCATGGGGGCTTCGGGGGCGAGACCCGTGGGTCGGTAGTACGGCGTCGGAGAGCACCGCCGGGCGCGTCTACGGCAGCCTTGCCGGCGGCGATCGTGGCGGCGGCAGTCTTTGGCTTGGCGGCGGCAGCACCGGCAAACCGTACATCATTGGAGGACGGCACCACGGTAGCAGCGCCGGCAGTGGTGATGAAGGTGGTGGCGGCGGCGGCGCGACGTTACGTAGCCACACATTGCGTCACCGGCTGGTACGACCGGATGGCGTGTTGGCGGAGGTGGAGGAGGAGATGTTGGAACTGTCCGGGGGCGGCGGCTCGTCAACATCATCCAGCGCCGCCGCCGCCGCCAAAGCAGTCGGCGGCGCGGACGGGCCGTACGGGGCCAGTGTACGGGGCTCGCTGGGGTCACATCCCGCCAGGATGGAAACGGGCAGTGGCGGCGGTGAGGCGGCAGACGGCGGAGCTGACGGCAATGGCGGCAGTGGGCCCGGGATGACCATCGTGCGGGGGGCACGTGGGGGGGAGGACCGAGTGGAGGTGCGTTGGTGAGGTGGGTGGGGTGGAAAGATGGATGGGAAGGTGAATAGACTGCCTGATTGAGCGTTGAGCGGGGATTGTGACGGGTGCGCGGGTGTCCCGTGGGTCACTACACCTCCCCGCTTTGCCGATTTCCCCAGCCACATACATGTATGGCAGTAATAAAGGTAACAGTTGCGAAGGGCTTTTTCCAGTTCCTAGGGGAGGGGGAAAGCGTCTCAGTGAAGACCTGTGTGCAACCTGTGGTCGATTTCACGATTGCCTTGGCAGTCCTTGGCTTGGTGGTTGGTGGTTGGTGGTTGAAGTGTGGCGGTTAGGATACAAGAGTAAGTTAGCTGCATCAAGACTCTGTCGACGAAAGACGACTCGCGATTGCGGTGGATAAGCGTCAGGTGAATTCTGTCGTACTGAGCCACAATGACAACCGTGGCCAATTTTGGCAACAAGGGAAATCAACGGATCAGCGGTATTTTTCATGTCGGTTAATGCACCACGATTTACTGGAGTTCTCCTCAACAACTTAAGTGTCGGTGGCTGCTGTTGGATTTGCATATCACGACAGGAGAGTGTTTTTTTTATTTATGTATTTTCTGGAGGTCTGAATCCATGTTGCTGAGTTGATACTTAGGGGCTCCTCATGCCCTTATTGTGTTCTTCTTAGGGATGTCTGCCAGCCTTCCCTACCGCCTTTTCCCTTAATTTTATTATGTATTAAAGTTGGCATGCCGGTACCATGCGGATCAATCGTGCGTCTTTTCTGAGTTCCACTGGATAGAATGAGACCTCCTCCATCCGCTAACGTGGGATGCCGTATTGTGAGGTGCCGTACTTGTTTCGCCGTACAGTTTCTTTTAGCTTAGCTGTGCGCGGCTTTTCCCTATGCTTGGATAAAGAGGCTGACTTATGTTTCCTAAAGATGAGAAGCCTGGCAAGTTGTTTATATAGGCCCCGGATGGGCAGGCGAGCAATGAGTGACATGGATGAGTAGAATACCCTGCTGTACGGCAGGCAGCTGCCACGTCAGCTTTCTCCTCTGGGTACCATTTTCCGCAAAGCACGGTTATTACCGTACGGCACAGCGTGTGTAGATCTTCTGCTCAAAATTCCTACTATTTGCCTTCTTTACCTCTTGGTCGCGGCATGTAGGAGGAAGTTGCGTTTCTCTGTCCTCTTTATCCTCGCAGTACGACACCGTACATCACTATGTATGTACAAATTGAATGTCCTGCTGGTGCCGCTAGCAGTGGAGATATGTGTCGCGGCAATGTGTCGTTCCACCAACTTCCATTACTTCCTGCCACCGGCCCTTTCTCTTGCGTCTTCCGTGTAAGACGCTTTCTGTATTTCAATTTCAACAGCGGGCACTGTATCATAGCGTATCGCCGTAACCCAATTTTCTTAAGGTATTTGGTCTAGGCGGTGTTTGGTTGGTGCGTGGTTAGGTATGGTTGTCCTGGTCCTCTGTGATGGTGCTGCTGTACTAGAGTAGTGGAGGGGGGGGAAGGTACTCGGACGTGTTGGGGCAAGTGGTGCTCCTCATCAGCAGCCGTCCTGTAGCCTTATAATGCCTCCAGAGAGTGTGTGTGCGGTATAGGGAATGTGAAGTGTATGTGTTGTTTGGTAATTGTGTAGTTTTCTGCTCCGTTATACGGTGTGACTGGCCTGCATGTGTATGTACGAGCCGTACACCCTACTCCGGAATGCCCCCCTCCGCCATCTGTAATGTCTCTGCGCTTTCCGACCCGCAGCTGACTGAAAAGCAGACGTTAATTTGTTTAGTTATTGGATAGTTATGATAATGATGGCAATGAGAGTAATGAGTTCTTTCTAGGGCTTGAATGCATGACAGGTTTGTAAGCTGGTTGGCAGCATAACCAACTCTATAATCACCTTAATAAAAAACGTGCTGTCCGTCCGTCTGTCCGTCCGTCCGCCTCGGAGGAAACATGTTCTTAGGTTTCTTACATCGCGCTCTTGACAAGACCCAACAGTGCGCTCATCCCTACCCGTGTGCTTTAGGAGGTTGTTGAAAACCCTAGGTGCCCCATCTGAAGCAGGCTACAGAATCATGCGTGGTGATGATGATTCAGTGAGTAGTGAATATCAACTGCATGCAGTAGCTAGGGGGCGGCACCCTATAGGGGGCGGCACCATTGCGTACAAATGCACCTGCTGCCAACACTCATTGGTGCGCACAAACCAAACCCATGCCTCAAGCATAAAAGCCCGTTCCAATGATCGTTCAGCTGTATGCATGAAGCTCTGGCAGCTGAAGATGTGGGCTGCAGGAGGGCATCGGTGGTTGTACGAGTTGGTGCATTAAGTCTAAGCTTGGTCTTTAAGCCTGTAAAAATATGCAATAATTTGATTTCATGCTCATAATGTCAGGAATAATTTCAGTTCTTTGCGGAGACCACCTAAGGCACCTCAGTTGATGGCTCTGAACGAGTCAAAAGGAAGCTTGGGAGGCCCCAGGACCCAGGACCAGACCGTTTGGGTTCATTTGACTGCAATACCAAGTCAACGACATGGAGCGTCTCCTACAAGTACTGTCCGCAAGTCCTGAAGCAAGGGCGTCTCACAGCCATGCGCTTAGGAAGAGGAGCTAGGCTTTAAAGGAATTAAGCACCGGAAGATATTTATGACGGAACCCGGAGTTCATGGGGGCATGAGTATGCGTTGAGATTTGATTGATACATACAGGTTAATGGGAGCCCGTCAGGCAACGGGGTTGGCTGCGGCCTGACGCAGGACATAGCTTAACCCATGGCATGGTTTTTTCTATGAGCCAAGAGGCTTCATGTACGATTTCTCTCTCTCCTTGTGTAACGATATGAGCGAGTGATGTGTTCACTGAAGGACTCTTATTTCTAACAGTACCTCTGTCAACAGATGATCACTTATCCCAGAACAGTCCAATCAGCAAACCGTCAGATGCCGCATGATGCCGTTACGTAAAATTCCCTATACCTGTGTAGCCCTCTCCCATGAATACAATTTGCAACTCTTGCACGAAATAGACATATAGGTCACAAAGGATACAATTCTAGGTCTGTGCTACGTTTGGGTAGGTGACAGTTGGGTGATCACGAGACCTGAGAGCTGTCTGAGGGTATCAACAATAACGGTTCACTGCTGCATATCTCGCACCAGTGACAAGACCAGACATGACCAAAAGGAAATACTCCTTTTATGTCTACGGCTCCGGCCGTCGGACGGCCTTTCGGGCCGCAGATGAGCTTTCATATACGGCGGATGGTCATATTACTGCAAGCGGTTCGGCTTCGGGAACTCTATTTCTGTTTTCGTAGTTTCGGTACGACCTGAAGTGCCCGAAGCGTTTGCCGATGTCTGCAACAGAGGAGCCAAAACACGTATGGCCCACCAGGTATGCCAAAGACCTGAAAAGACGACGCTTAAGCAAGAGATGCAGCAAGGGGAATGAGTCAATCCATGCTGCCCTCTCTTGGAGTACGATAAATACTATATGTGTCGTACTCTGCCGATGAAGCACGCGAACCGCAGTCGATGACCAGCGCCGTCTTGCGAAAGTCGTTAAGATGTTTCACATACTCTGAGCGTACAACACGTAAAGTCATCTTGGCGTGTCTTCGGCACCTAATGCCGTGCTGGGTACTTAATGCTTTGGCCATTGCTGTGAGATCTCCTATTAGATTACTCAGTTTTTCTCGTGCAATTGAAGCGGTCCACGAGCCTTGGGGTTCGCCTGAACCGTACGAACTCACTGAAGCTTGTAACATCCATCCATCCATCCACGCTAAATAATCCGAAAATTTAATTATACATGAGAATTGCAATCTTGTTACCTGGCATTTTTATTAAGCGCCAATTGATCAGGAGTACTTGAGTTACTTCGGCTGCACTGGCGATTTTTAGGACAAGCGACCAAACTGTGTCTTTAGCAAATAACAAAAGTCCTTGCCTTGGCTTGAAAATGGCCTTTCGTTGCCGGCGGCTAACTTTGTGTCAAGGGCTTATTGCAGTGTTATGCATTCCCACAATCTGCATATATCTTTTAGGCAGCCGTCAGCAACGGTTAGAAAGCATAAACTGGTTGGGACCGAAATGCCTCGGTTGGAGAGCGACGTTCGCGTGCATGCCCCTGGGGTAAGGACCCGCAGGCTGCAGCTTGTGTTGCTCTATCTTCAACTCTGGCTCTATTTCTTGCTGCAGCCCACGACTGCCTAATCTAGATCAGACTTGCACAGACGAGGTTCGCGGAGGGTCTGGTTATTGCGTATGCCAAGGCAACGTAACAGTGGCAAGGTGCGGGTCTACGCTTCAATACAACGTGATTGAGGTTTGCTTGTTTTATGGCCCATACTTCCTGGATACTGTGCATCGCACTCGTCGCGGCCGATGTCCCTCGCTCGCCATGTCGTGTCCCCTACCCCCTTTTCAATGATGTGTTAAGTGTGCTGTGCAAAAAGTCACGCTTGATGCAAAACTGTTGCTTGAATACCCGGGGTCCGCAGGTGACGATAAGCAAAGCCCCCTTAGCCATGCTCCTACCCTCTTCTGGTGACTATGCACTGTGTTTTGCATACGTTTACGGCTGATGCTGTTCCCAGGATGTCTTGTGGTCGACATCGTCTTCGCTGCCAGGACAAATGTGCTGAGTTAGCTCACGACACGTCAGGTGCACAGCTGTTGCCGAAGCCCCTGGTCTGCGGACCTGATGATGGGTACAATATGTCTCAATTAGTCCCCACGTGGGCAGCCTTCGTGGCAGCAAATGGAGCAGCACGAGAGGGAACCTCAGGTGGTGACCGCAATGCGAGTAAAGCAAGCAGAGCATGGACCTGGGGTTTACCTGGCATGGATACAGCATCTCAATCTCAGTCTATCAGTCAGGTGTGGGATACAGTCAACGAGCTTGTGGGGCGACACGGTGAGTTTTTTTATGAGTTTGATAGTGGGCACTGGACTGGGGGATAGCGGTGGGGTGGAAAGTTCTGAGTTTTGGGATAAGGATTGGCACGATTGGAGGAGATGAAATGGTTTGTTGGCGTGATGTATATCATGGGTTTTGGATATACAGAGGGATCTCTGCTGTATTGGGACTTCAGAAAGTACCTATCGGTGGATGCAGATCCCGTGATAAGCCCAGGACACGACAATCTCGTGGACGCTTTACATTGGATTTAGTATGCTTATGTAAGGTGTAGTACAAGTCTGTGGTACTGATGACCTATCACGTACAGCCATCCTAATCATGACGAAGTGGAAGGTCAAGGAGCAAAAAGTACAATGCATTTATGGATATAAGTGAACAGCCATGTATGGCACACCTTGCCAATAGCAATCGGTATTTTGCTTCACAGATCGATACAGGGTGGCTATTGCTACTGGTTTCTTTACCGTGATCTGTGTGCATCTGGTCCTGCTGGTTGTCTTAGAGGGTTGTCTCTATCCTTCGCGCATGCAGGCCTTGGAGACGCCAAAATCCCAGGAACCAGGCTGGACAATCAGGATTGGGTCTTGGAAGGACGGCACATGAAGGCGGCGGACTTGAATAAGCTGGAAGCTGCGGTGGCAGCATTGCTTCATGACTTGCCGCCGTACCCAGATTTGAAAACAGTGCAAGCTGGTCAAAATGTGTTCTCAGGTCGAGGCGTGGTGATGGTTGGGGGCGGAATGCGCTACCTGACACCGGCGTGGGTGAACCTTCACGTACTGCGGAGGACTGGTACGTGTGCATTTTGTACCTAGGGATACCTAGGGCTCAGGACCAGGTGCCCTGGCTGATCCAGCCATATCCAGCCTAGTCCTGCCAGCTGGGGTGGAAAGGTTTCAGGGCCTTTCCAGACAAACGGTAGATGCTCGAGATGCCAATGTAATATCACTGGCCATGGGTCTAGACCATATGGGTCTAGAGTCTAGACCCAGTCTAGACCCATATGGGTCTAGACCCAACGCCGCCATCTAAGGCTATGGAATGTCTTCACGGAGGGGGGTCCCCGAGTCACATGGAGGGGGGTCCCCGAGTCACATGGAGGGGGTTCCCCGAGTCACATGGAGGGGGGTCCCCGAGTCACATGTCAACATGTTCCATGCTTGTGCGGGAAGCCTACCCTTGGGACGATATTCATCCTGTCTGCGTGCATGTGCATGAGCGACTCTTCCTGCCTTGACAGAGGCTTTATATCTTGGTCACTGTGCATGTTTATGGACTCACTAGTGCATGTGGACTGACAGTACTGATGGATGTCCGTCCTTATTTCGCGTGCAGGCGTATTATGTACTAAGCAGTCGTACATCTGGAAGTGAACTTGAAAGCATCTATGCAGCAGAGTGCATTAACGCGCATGGGAGCTGTGTCTGCCATGCACCCGCTCCTAAGCTAAGCTGCCTTTCTCCTGCCTCCGTGGTTTATCAGGTTGCACGCTTCCTGTCGAGCTTTGGTTCCCCGTAGAGGAGTATCCTACTGAGGCTGTAGAGAGTGCGCTGGCAGATCTAGGTGTCAGGTCGCGGCGCCTCTCTGCTCGCGACCTGGCCCAAAAAGGCTACGGTGTGAAGGTAGCAGCCTTGTTGCTCAGCTCCTTTCAAGAGGTGAGTGTAATTAGTGTGTGGAGATGCTGTAGCTGTAGCTGGACATCTGCCTAAGTGCGGTATGGCATTGCAATGCCACCGTTGGTACTGTTGGATGGGGATGAGCATTTGCCTGAAGGGTCGGAAGGTGAAGTAGCTGGCCGCAGAAAAAGCCTCTCAACATTCTGAAGCGCGCTTTAGTCTTTATGGATGGTGTGCACCACCATACTACAGAAGGGACAGGCGGCTGGCTGGTCCGTTCTATGTAAAAACTGTACAATATGTACCCCGCAATAATAGGCCAGAAACACCGAGTTTGGGAACTGGGCCACATTGGGAGCGGGCATGGATCGGCGTACATGAATGATTGTCTTGTAAGCTAGCTTGTTTGCAAACAATTGCCCATGCCTTCCGGGTAGTCTGCTCGCCAGCGCATTTCGCTTGCTATAGCTTACTTGGATTGAGACCACATACCGAGGTTGCTTCACAGGGTCTGGAAGGGTCCTGTAGGGTGCTAGCAGGTAGCAAGTTGCAAATTTACTGCTGCTGCTGCTGCTTGGGTGGGTCACCGGCATTTGCAGGTTATCTTCTTGGACAGCGACAACGCTGTGCTGAGGGACCCCACCTACCTTTTCGAATCAGAGCCCTACCGGTCAACAGGTGCACTTCTGTGGCCAGACTATTGGGACCGCACCGCAGCACCTGAGGTAAGCATGGCTAGCTAAGACTCCACAACGCACATAGAGTCAGTTTGCATGGACAACTGTGCTTATGTTACTTCTCTTCAATTACACACAGTGAGCTCTGCCTCGTTACTGTAAGTACGGGCTCGAAATAGTGCTGTCTTACGAATTGGCCTTCAGTTGCAGAAACTGACTATGGCATTTTTTGGCATTCACCCCACTCCGTGTTGCAGCAGCTTATGAATACAAACTTGGCTTATGACTACATGAAAGGGATTCTAACTGTATCCTTGCTCTGCACTGCCGTCTCTCTGCCACCGTTCAGATCTCCCGTATCCTCAAAATTTCAGTAGACCTGCCATCTGGAACATTCGAGAGTGGCCAAATGGTCATTGACAAGGCCAGGTGGGCATATGACACCCGGGCCTGGTCTGCCCACCATTTTGAACCCCTTGCTTCCCTACCTTGGTCACATTTCCCTTGCTTGAGGACATAGGATGTACGGCAGCCTAGTTTATGTTGTTCGCCTAATCGTTTGAGGTTACAGTCTCGATTGCATTAACACCACAACGTTGCTGCAGGCACTGGCGTGGGCTGCTCGTAGCGGCGTACATGAATGTATATGGCTCTACATTTTCAGAGCTGCTATCCTGCTACATCGGGAAGGTGTGGTGTTGCATTGAAATGCCATCCGGAAATCCACACCTGTCGTTTCATGCATATGGTGAATTGCCATTGCCGCCCCACTTGCAAGGAATAGTTAAAGGAGTACATGATTGCGCATGCATGCGTGGATTTGAGCCAGGGAATGAAACGCAATGAAATGCAGCTCAGTAGATGTTTTCCAGGGAAGCCTCATCACTTATCTTTGACATGTGCAATGATCATATATATAGCACCAATCTCGCTTTGTGGCACCCACTGCAACACCAGGCAAAGAGTACTCAGGGAGATGCCAAGAGAGCTAAACCCTTCTTACACCCATACCTTAGCCATGCCTTGACTTCGCTGGCGCCGCATTGCATGTCATTTAGAGAGTACAGCCGAGTGCACATGCGGCACAACACTTTGCTGTGTGCCAGGTAATACTTTTTCAGCTTAAGACCCGTCTCCTTAGCTCACAGCTCTAAACAAATTCCAGCGCTGCGGTGCGCTCTAATCCACAAATATATGTCAACACGCAGACCCTAATGGATGATAATCCAAGCCATGTGTCGTAGTCGTCAAGTAGGAATGGCTTTCGTCAGGCCATGTGATCTAGCAGTCCAATATACGCATATGGCTGTATGAAGTATGACTGAATCTTGTGTTGCACTGCTGTGCCCCCTGGCTTCATGCAGGGTGACAAGGAGACGTTTGCGTATGGCATGCTGGCTGCTGGGGAGCCCATGTGGGTGTCCCCATTTAAGCCAGGAAGCGCAGGGATAGTAGCACCCTTGTGCTCCCCGCCAGGCCGGGCTGCAAGGTGTCGCGAACAGTACCTGGGCAATACAATGGTGCAGCATGGGCCAGATGGTTAGTACTCACTGCTGCACCTACGGAGAGAAATGTGATTTTTTTCAGCTGGTACTCAGCACAACTGCTTCATCAGACGCTTTAATAAGGCTTCATGCGTGTTCATCGACATACTGCTGGAATTGTGGCCTTTTGGTTCTGTACGATGAAGTTGGTCTGTAGGGTCACATTTTTTGAAACTCAGTATTAAATCTCTTCCTTGGTGCTCCACCCGTTGCCACGTTCCCAGGGCTGCCGCTTTTCTTCCACGCAAATTACCATAAATGGAACTTGGCTCTGCCTGACTCTTTTGAAAGTGGGTGGAACCGCCGTTGGCAGATCCTACAACCTTCCAGAAGGAGTGTCGCCGATACCATCTATGCCAGACACGACAGTGGTGCAGGGTACGTTTAGGTTGCATTCCATTCCAGCGTTATTATGCATCACATAATTGTATCACATATTATAAACCCAAATAATAAGCCTCGACTTGCGTGTTTCGCTTTCACAATCCCCGCTGCACCCACTTAATTTACTTGACGCAATCTCGAATGCGATATGGCACAACCCTTGATTGCTGCTATAGCCATATAACATCGTTGCAACGATGACTTTTGTTGTCCGAATTTACCTCACAGAACTATTGCACAACTGCACATCACGCAGGTACGATGTCGAGCGGTTTATATACAGCGTGCTGCGGGCATTTCGCTGTGCAACGTGGTTTGACTCATACCATGCTGCCCGAGTACACATGGGTGAAACTACCGCGATTTCCCTTGATGGATTTCACGAGCTTCCTGACTACATTACATTCCGGGACTTTTACAGGTCCGTTTGAGCAAAGCATTATGGCTTGTAAGGGTTCCAAGGGCAGGCCATGCAAAAATTTAGTTTACTCAAACAGCAGATGCAACGTCTTTAGGTTGGGTAGAACTACGGGTTGAGGTGTGTCCAATGAAAACTGTTGCCAGTGCTCGGGGACAGCCTTGCCAACGGTTTTCCAGAAGGTGCATACGGATTGTTTCTACACCTCGTCTCATATTAAATGTAGTGCTACATTTTGGACTGAAATGCTCCTAGATGCAGTAAAAATGAGTTAAGAGTGCACACTTGCTTTTTGGCACTAAGCATTCAGCCTATAGTGTCACCCTATCGTTTGTGCATAAGCAGGACATCGGGCTTGAGTGCAATGAATTACTCATCAATATGCTTTATTAATGCATTAATGTTGTCTCCTTTCCATCCTCCAGGAAGGGCTGGGGTGGGAACTTTGAAGATCTTGCGCACCCAAGATTGGCTTACGACGACCGGCTGATATCTTGGTACCATGGGAGGCTACGGTGGTGGCTGAACCCCCTAGGTCGAAAGCTTTGCCGTCTCCGGCGGAAGCTCTTCCCTAAGTGGTTGCGGTGTCGAGGGATGATGTAAGCATATCTTGCAATATATGCAGGCCATACAATCATTGTAGTGAGATGGGATGTGGACAACTGCAGACGTGACTTACAATTTGTGTCAGGGCCTAGTTAGGCTATCAAAGCTGCACTATATTTAGAAATATTTTAAGAGTGCAGCTTTTTTACAGCCCAGTTCTTCAGTACGCGTTGTGATAGGAGCAGTGCACTGTACACATACCTGCAGACATGCATGGAGCTCGGGCTGAGTTGCACTGCACACATTGGCGGGCGGGCGGGCTGTCCCCGGAAAGGCACATGATTAAGCCTGGCTGGATGCCTGTGGTGCAGGTGGCCACTGGGATTGAGCCAGCACCATGCTCTAGGGTAGGAGGTTTTCTTGTCTTGCAGCCCTTGGTGCCTGCGACCCAGCACGTGAACCAACGTGCCCCACTCATGGTGCACCGACAATGCCGGGAATATCCTTAAAGCCACGATAGTCAGCCCCAGCGGTGAGGACACTCTTAGAATGGACCCACTTCACATCTTCTTGGAGTTATCTCAACCTTTGTACTTCGCACATCACTTTACACTTGCTTCGTATTACGCTTCAGGGCACATTTCGGATTGTACTTCACAGACCGTTACTATGTACGATTTGAGGTGTCAGGTAAAGCACTTGGTAGAGAAAACCAAGTACTTATCCACACATACAAGCGCTTGTGTATCCTACCATCAGAACTACTACTCGTCATATGGACAGTGTCCGTACACAACCTTCCGTGTATCAGACCGTTCGTTCGTCCGCCATGCGTGGGAGAAGTTTGCTACTGAGCGGGGCTGCACACGGTCAAAGTTTCCTATCTTCTTAAGAAGTTTAAAAAAAATTTTAACTCCCCCCGCTGGTTTAGCCGTATGCAGTGCGTTATGACTCTTGGCCTGAACGCCCACGTTCTCCTCTTGTTCCTTAACAAGTACAAAAAGAACTGGCCGCCGCAAGGGCGAGCAGTTCACAAGCAGCTAAGCAATGTGTACTTGCTGGCTAAGTGTTTACCCTGCGTGACCTGCTAGGCCCCTGTGAGCAGTTGAGCAAGGCCTTCCAAGCCGATAGCTTGAATGCTCACGAAATCCACGATGCGCTTTCGGACACCGAGGACAGCTTACTCGAGGCATGTCTTGAGGTCTTCATCTTTTTTTGTTCTTTACAGAGTGGGAGGCTTCTGGGTCATTTGAACACATTGCCATTTCTACGATATATCATACCCGGTCTTCATCTGGTCGTTTAAAGGGCAAGCACTATGCCGGCGTTAAGAGTGGTCTGCAAGGGCGATTCTGGGTTGTTGGTTCTAACCGTGTGAAGGTTTCCGGCACGCTGGATGAGGGAAAGCTACAGTATTTTGCTTGTCAGTTTGTGGGTTTAACTTTGAAGCATTTGGATGCACGTTTTGGAGACACTGAGCTTCTGAAGTGCTTTCGTATTTTTGATCCTGCTACATATGTGAGGATGTCTGAGGAAGAGCGGCGTGGCTATGGCCGTAAGGAGTTCGTGAAGTTGCTAGCACACTTTTGCCACTCGGCAAGCTCTAACCGCCTGTTTGCCTTCGATGTCAGCGAACTTGACGTTTTGCAGAAAGAGTTTTCAGTTATGAGGTCTAAGATGGCCTTGCAGTTGGAGCTGGGCCGCACCACCTGGGCGCGGGCCTGGGCTGGAATGCATCAGTGTGAGTCCACTTTTTTCCACTCTTGATTCAGTTGGTGTACGTCGCTTGCATCCTGCCCACCCACCAACAGCGTGTGTTGAGCGTGGCTTTAGTATCCACCGCATTATCAAGAACAGGCGGAACAGGCTGCGTAACCGGCTGTCTGTCCCGTCCATTGATTCCCTTCTGCGTGTTGGATTACTCGGTCCAACCGTGGATATGAAATGCAAACCCCTTGTGATTAAAGCTGCTGAGGAGTATGTTGCAAAGAACCCGGATGGGCTCCTGCACCGTATTGCCAAGGTGGGCGACTGTGTTCTGCCTGATGAGAGAGATGATGAGGGCAGTGTGGGCAGTGAAATTGCTGAGGCTTACTACCCAGCTGATAACGAGGAGGTCGAGAGTGTGGCAGGTGATGAGGTGTACCCGTCTGAGGAGACGGACGATGATGATGTGGCAGGTATGGTGGAGGCGATTGCTGCAGAGGTGGATGAGGAGCGGCGCCTCCTTAGTTTTGGGAAAAATCCTTGCCTAAACGATTGCTCCCAGGCGTCATGTTCCAAAATAAAGTCAAAGACCTCTTAATCAGCTAGGATGCTTCAGGCGTCCTAGCATATTACGGTAGAATCCAGCTAAATTTTACCCCCAAAAACCGCTTCAGGTTGCCAAAAAAACTGTCAGAGCCGACAGGAAAACTTTCGGGGAGGACCCCGATAGGTTAATCAGAAGGTTTCGGGCGCGACCAAATTTCTTGGGTACCCTGGTGAAGAACCCTGATGGACACCAAAGAAAACACAAAATGGTCTCCCAAGATCGTCAGAAGTTAGTTCCCATTGCAAGGGAAGACGATTATATTTTCACAGAAGTGCCTGCCACACAAAGAAGTGTCTGCCACACAACGCGTGATGTTATCACACCAAAAGCAAATTCCCACCTGCACTCAGAAGCACATCTAGACCCGCCCACACTTCAATGATCGAGTGTCGACCCCCTGCTGCGGCTCTGCATCTCCTTGGCCCCTACTGCCCTGCCTTCACGACCTCTGCTGCCACTCCGCCCGCCTGCGGAATTACCAACACCCCGGGTGCTCCCACATCTACGGCTGTATCCTTCCCTCTGCATGCACCGCCTACATGTGAACCGGAGGTGGCCTTTACTTGTATTTAAAGCAGCTCTCATACAAACGATATGCAGGTACGACTGCCGAATAAAAACTCCGTACAACTCCAAAATGCTAAGGCCACGGCCGGCCGCGCAAAGGCCAGCTCTCAAAAAAATGTGGCAACAAAAACAAAAAGAAAGACAATTAATAAAAAAGAAAGACAATTAATAAAGGAGAAAGACGATTAATAAAAAAAGATAAACACCAACATAAACATGCTTCGCGGCAATGCGGGAAGAAAGCGGCAATGTTAAACAAGGAAACTTTCAATGGAGAATAGAATATTCGCTTGCTTGGCGTGCTGAGAGCAGCCTTCATAAGCAGCGGGCATGAGCAAAGTACACCGCATTGCCGGCAAGGGTGGTGCTGGCCTTCATCCGACCCGAGAGGAGCGCTGGTTTCCTTGAATAATCACCAAGCGGCATTAAACCTGGGCACATGCAGCTTCGGTCGGCGCGGCAGGCCGATGATAGCAGTGCGCTGTTATGAAGACGCGCAACGGTTGCTGGCGCGTCAGGTGTGTTTCGCAGCGCCCTCGTGCAGCGTGCGTTGCACGCCTGAAAGGAAAGACTGGTATCAAAAGCTTGCAGTCACCACAGCCGCCCGCTTGTTTTGGTGCCTAAAGACCTGCCTACATCCCTACAACCCTACAGTGCACCAAGGTTCTACAAACTTTGTGTCGTCCACAGTGCCGGGTCGCCAAACATTTTCCCCTCTTCAATAAACGGTTGTGATGTGCGTCCAGCTGCCTGAACAAGCTGTCCATATCCCCACTGCCACCCACCCACATAACACTTCCACATACGCACACATGCTGGTGCCGCCTTTCCTTCAGACTGCGGTGCACACTACCATTCTCCGTCGTGCACGTTATGCACGGCAAGCCACTTTCGCCACCGTACGGCAGCAGCTGGGCACGGTCATTGCGGTCACCCTACAATGAACCGCAATGACCGCGGCCAGCTGCTTCACCAGAAACCCTCGATGATTGTGGTTTACAGTAGAAGGACATTCATCATTGGCGTGCAACCGTTTCATAAGCCTATTTGTTGGCACATGACCTAGCGCTGTTAATTATTGCTTTAAGTCTGATCTACCATAATATTATATTTTATAACTCAGATTTTGTCATCCGACCTTAGCTCAGCTGGAAGAGCGAAGGACTGTAATGGTACCGTTCTCTGAAATCCTTAGGTCGCCTGTTCGATCCAGGCAGGTCGGAAATCAGTTGTTTTGATCAAGGTATATCTATCCTCGGCCTGAGGCCACAAGGAACTGAGGGAGAATCCTTGTTTGGCCAGAATATGTTCAAACGTAACGGAGGTTTCGTCGTAGAATATGCCGCTTTCCTACGGGTCGGCACATCTCCGGACGCGGCATCAGACGCGGCACCAAAATTCGTCCATACCGATAGATACGCTGAGTTGCATTTGTACAGCTTTATGTACCACATTAAGAGCTGTGGTGTTTCTATGGCAACCCAAGGTCAGCGAACCATGCAAAATTGTGCCTTTGTCCAAGCCAAGGTTTAGGCAACTGACAATCCTGAACCCTAACGAAGTTTGCGAGCATCTGCTATTTTTTGAGTTGCACAGTTACGACCCCTGTCATCATCTAAGCCGAAGGTCTGCAAATCTCGGTGTCTATTTCCAGAAACCGTAATGGCCCTTTAGGAGAGAAGTTATTCGTTTATTTGCATGGAAAGTTGTAAGCAGTCACGTTGACCTAAAGGAAATCCAGATCCAGACAGCCCACATTCCTGATTGGCACTAATTGTGAAATCACCTGACAACAAGAACGCAACGAGGTCAACAGCTGCCCCGCCGCCGGAATTATCAATGGCGACTTTAACTAACGAACCAAGCTTAAACCACAAGCGTTAAATACCTAACAGGGATTTTTACTTACGCGACGAGGATTCACAACACAGGACTTTTACTGCACATCTATGCAATACAACGCGGCGCCTCTATGCTCCATACCGGAGTCGCCGCGATAAGCGTCCGTGCCAGGGCGGAAGCTGGGTGAAGGCACGACTGCTTGACAACTGACGCGCCCTTACAAATCGTTTGCTGGCGAACAGCCCTTTAACCGACCTGCTTTTGCAGCCTGACGCCGCGAGTTTTCGGCTGCCAAAGAAGCCACAGAAGTTTAATGGAAATACCCCCTCTCCAGAACGAGCCATCACGACCAATGACACGACCAATGACAGACACCATAGGGGCTGCCTCTAAAGGCACCAGCCGTCCTCCATGGCACATGTCATCAACGCTTTTCCTCGTTGCCTCCTCTCAGCGCCTTTTACCAAGCCGAGCTTCCAATGCCGGCATAATAAGGACGTTCAACAAGCACGAGCCCCCTGACTGTGAAACCGCGTGTTTCGGCTTCAACCAGCTAAGAGCGTGTTCTCTACCTCTTCCAACATCATGATGTGCGTGCTCAAAGGCACACACAGCGTTTGGGGTCCACTCATGCCAGCGCGCATCCTCTTAACCCCTTCTGGCCCAATGCTGAAGGGCCCGATGGCCCTTCTGCACTTTGCATTTCCACCTCACCGGCGCCGGGAGTTCCCGCCTTGCCTCGTTTTCGGTTTACGCCCCTCGGCGCCATCTTAAGAGTTCAGTTCCCCGGCGTGCGCATCACCCGCGCGCGCTCAAACCGTCTTCACGACACGAATGCCATCCTTGTCAATAACTTTCATAATATAATGCGGCGGCGCCACCACCAGGCGCTTCTTGACCTCCGCAATGCCCGCGTCCATCATGGCTACAGCCTCGTCCACCGTAAGCTCCGGATTCCACATCTTATCGAACAGCGACATCGTGAAGTATGAGCCTGCTCTCCATGGGGCGGTGCGCGCGCGAAGGAGACGTGTGTCAAGCAGTGTGAGGCCCCTCTTTATCGCTCCACACAGCCGGAGCCGTAATGGGTCTGCTGGCCAGTCGTGTGCTGTCCCATTACAAACTAAACGCACATCTGAGATCAGGCGCTACGGGACATCGCAGCGGATGGTCAAACCGGCACCATGACAGGCAAAGTTGGCGGGTGCTAATATGTGAGCTGTACCTAGTTAAAGTGTTACAGCGCTAATGGGGTAACACTTACCGTAGCCAGTGCCTCCCGTGTTTACTTTGCTTAATGTAGCCAGGTAGTCCAGCCAGTACAGTGCTGGCCCGGTTTCCTTGTCGTATCCCGCAAGCAGCAAGTTGCAGTGGTACGGTGACTGCGGTAAGCGGATGAGGGGTTGTGGAGGGATATTAAATCATGGAAGTGCAGCAGGTGGGTAGGTGGGGTTGGGTAATGGAGAAGCGCGGTGCAAGGTGATGGTCTTCCATAAATGTGAAACACCAAAAAATGCGTTTTGCACTGCTGCTTTATTGGCGGATATGTTCTTGGGTTTGTTTTTCCATAAGTGCCGCGTCCGGACACCCCTCGTCCCATATCAGCCCGGCACGGTTCCCTGTGCACGCAACGAGCTCCACGGTTCCCTAGTATCCCCTACAGTACCACGTAAACCCAGAGGATTCCCTATGTAACAATTCAGTTGCCATGCAGGAAAGCCTTCATGCCTGTCTACTGAGTATCAAAAGCTTGCAAAAACTCACGCTTCGTAGTGCTGTCGCGAGCTCCCCGCGCGTGTAGTTGGCGACAGATTTCGTATTGAGCTCCGTGCCGTTTCGAAGTGCGTAAAGTTTCACGTTTGCAATAATGTATTCACTAAAATTAACACGATCCCCTGCCTCGCCAGCTATACAAAAGACCTTGTGGTCGTCAATGGGCACGATCTTGTCCTCATCCTGCTTTATGCTGATAATGGACTGGGCAGCAGACGTGTCGCTACATACCATAACAAAGTCCTTGCCCTTGATGCCAACAAAGAAGTCCATGGCTGCGGGCTGCTTGCCCGCCCACGGCTAGGCGCTTTACGAGAGGAAAATGCCGCAAACGACCTCTACGCTTGGTTGTAAGCTACGAACACATTAAAGAACCCTATGCAATCGGCACGAAAAGAGCATAAGACTACCTACAAAGCTTGAGCAGGACTTAACGATGGTGCTGTACGACAGCTGCCAAAAACAATTATGACAGACGCTGCCAGCAATGATATAAGAAATTTTGTTACTTAGGCATTGCAGTTGAAAGCATGGAAATGAGGTAAACGCCGGTATCCTTGCTTGCCTGTTAAGAAAGGGTCAACCCTGCACGCCATGTCGTTTACTTGGCTCATGCAGCCTTTCCTGGTTTACTAACGATGTTACGATAACTCTGATAGAAGCATAGGCTATGGGCACCAAAGTTAAAAGCAAAATCCAACGTCTGCTTAAGCAGCTCGACCAAGATGACGAGAGCTTACCAGGCGACAACGCAGCCGCCCTGCGGGTCACCTCGACGGAGGAGGAGGCGGAAGACCTAGCTGCGCTGGCTTCTGCTCGACGGGCTGCGGCTGCCATCGAGCACACGCCCGGTCATCTCACCATCAGCAGCGTCGATGCTGCATCCGAGAGCACGGCCACGCTGAATGGAATCTCCACCGGCGACAGCCCGCCGGAAGATTCCGAGTCCCTCGCACCATCTCTATCCTCTCTCGACACCACGCCTCTGCCACAGCGCCCTAATCGAACGCCAAATGGCCATCGCAAATCCTACATGGCAGCAGGCCACGCGGAACGAGTTGCGGTGCTTGAACGCAAGGTCATGTCGCTCATGGCAGAGAACCGAAGCCTTCATACGACCTTCTCGGAGGCTATGGCTCGGAAGAATGCCGAGGTTTCGGAGCTGCAGGTGGGTTCTGCCGGCCGGCCTGCGACCTTTGCGCCGGTCAACGAGCGGAAAACTCAGCCGGACTGACAGCAAAACACATCAACGGATCGACACCCAGCAACTCTCCACAATACGAAGGCATTTTGGCAAGGCATGAATTGGGTTTTGTGCAGGAACTGTTTTGGCCCGTGATGCTAGATGACGCTGGGGCCGAGCTGCCAGAAAATGGAAGTCAGCACACATCTCCACTCCACAGCTGCCGGTCGGAATCCGGAAAGGAGGGGGAAAGACGCTGGAGAAGAGGGGAGCACGTGTGCCTCTGGGAGAAAGAGAGCAAAAGGGGGAGGAAAAGGGAGATGAGGCCGGACATGGGTGAGGGGCTAGTTCCCAATGGACTTGGGGGCCGGAACCCTGACACGTTCAAAACACAGACACGCACACAGACACACGTGTAAAATTGTTTAATTTCGTAATCCTGGTCGCGCTGTGGTGGGGGCTGCCCTACAGAAAGGGCAGTAGTAGCGACGGCGGCGGTACAATGATGGCCATTCCATGTTTCACTCCTCATTTCCTGCTTCCTTGTCTTCGCCCTCCCTCCCTCCGTCCCCCCCTCCTCACTCACTTCCTTCCCTCAATTCTGCTCCACCTCATCGGCAGCTGAAATTCTGTTCGTGCACATGTTTTCCCACCTCATGTTTTCCCACCTCAACCTCGACATCAGGCCCACCTAGCCGGCACCGTGAACGAGCTGTCTCTCCGGCATCAGGAGCTGGAGGCGGCTGCGCCACTGTTGCGAATGCGACTCGAGGACTTCCGCTCCCAGTTGTCAGACCTGCGAGTGTCTGAGGCGGTCTACCAGGAGCTCAAGAGGCTGCCCCGGGACTCAAGGACGGCGCTGGACGAGGCAAGATAGGCGGGAGGGGTCTTCGGAGTGTTTTGGGTGGAGAGCACCAGTCCAGGGGCTGTTTGGTGGGAAGCACCCGGGCGGAGTGCGGGTCCTTATTTGGGGGGGGTGATCAGGGTGTCAAAGTTTAGGGGTGCATGGGGGGGGCCGAGGGGAAGAGAAATTAGGGAAAAGCGAGGGTGGGAAAGGGAGGGTAGGGACCATGGGTGCCTCTTAGCCCTTAAGAGGGGCACTGCGCTCTTCCCAATTAGACAAATGGATGTTTCCTCACTAGTACGTATGTATTATGTATGTATATCCGTCGCACTCCCACAAGCACGCGTGTTCAAAGTATGCGGCAAGCCGCCCATGGTGGCGCAGCATGCGCACGCGCGCTCTGTTGTTTTCCTGATGTGGCTGAGGTTTGGTGGCGCAATGCTCCCGTCTCTCGCTTCGTCGCGGACACATACACACACACACGCACACACACACACGCGCACACACACACGCGCACGCACGTACGCGCGCGCGCACCCCTAAAGCGCAGGTCCGGATCGCGGTTCACGAGGTCCTCACGGAGTCCAAGTCGGAAGCGGCGACGCTGCACACCGCCCTGACAGCAGCTCGAGAAACGGCCGTGCGAGCTGAGGAGGCGGCGGCACGGGCGCGTGCAGAGGCGGCGCGCGCCGGCGCTGCTCTGGCGGAGCGAGATAGTGACCTGGCGCTGGTGACGGAGGGAATGCAGGCGCGCATCGACAGGCTGGCTTCGGAGCTGGAATCGGCCATGGTTTCGGCGCAACTGAGCGCTGCAAAGGGGGCCATGTACGACGAGCTGCGAGCCAAGCTGGATGCGACGGTGGCGGAAAATCAGCGTTTGGCGGTCGTGGAGGCGACGTTTAAGTGAGTGGGGGGTGGTTTCTTAGGGGGGGAGCGGGGTGGTGGATGTGAGTTGTTTAGGGGTAAGTGAGGGGTCGCCTGTTTTGATCGCCATCCTGTGTGGGGTTAAGTGGGAGGGGAGCTGTTAGTTGTTGACCTAAGTATGCACTGATGCTCTCCGGTGCTGTTGTTACTTTTTCGCTTCTTGCCGTTGCGCTACCACCAACACTGACGTTGCTTCTGTGTAGTACATGTCGTACAGTACGGCATTCACACCACCAATATAGATGCGCTAAAGCGTTCTGCCAGCATCACGAGAGGCCTTTACAGCGGCCGAACAGCTACGTGCCGCCATTGCTACAGCTACTAAATACTGCTACTGCCACTGCAGCTGTATTTTACTCTATTGTATTGTACTGTATTGTACTATATTGTACTATATTGTACTGTGTTGTACTATATTGTACTGTATTGTGTTATATTGTGTGCGTATGTCCCCCCGAACAGGAAGCTGGAGTCCCAGGCTGCTCAGGACCGGGCGACGGCCACGCAGAAGGAGCACACCTTTGAGATGCTCATGATGGATAAGGCCTACCTAACCAAGCAGGCAAGTACGGCCGCCCCGGAAACCCCCCCCTCCCCCCCTCTAGTGTTTTCTTCCCCTGTGTTTTGTTTCCCTTCGTGTCCTGTTCCGCGGGCGGCGCCCCTCGCCGCCTGGGCGGGGTGCGAAGCAGAAAAACCGCATCTATTACACACCCATTACATTACATTACATGCATCTATTTCTACTCAGCCTCCCCTGGACTTTTATGACTCCATCATAAACCCATTATTATGCCGTGGTTTTTATCCAGGGGGGAACACTGTGGGGGGGGGGAAAGAAAGGGAAGAAACATACTCGTTGGGGGGACACATTCGTTCGAGCTGGGTTTCGTATGTGTATGTGTGTGTTTCGGGCTCGTGGCACCTCCCGTGAAGCCCCCAACCCGTCTCCGTCCCGGTGTATGGTTTCGCAAGGGTCTGCCGTACGTGTACGTGGGTACTTTGCTGCGGCGGAGGAAGTAATCTCAACATACACGACGTGGACCGCGTCCAGACCGATGTGGTGGAAGGGTAACCCTAAGTTTACACGGTCCCAGGGAAATGCCGATGTGCGTCCTGTGGTTTGAGGGTCGTGGCTGCCGTAACAGCACTACCACCGGCCGTTAGGTTACGGTTACGGCATATTGCCGTACATGCCGTACACACATGCTGATGTCTGCAGGTGGACTTCCTGGCTGATCAACAGCGCAAGCTAGAAGCGGAACTGGAGTTGCGAGAGAAGAAGATCAACGAATTGTCGAGACAGAAGGTAAGAAAGCAGGAAGGGAGGGAGGAAGGAAGAAAGAAGCTCCTTGATGCAGCCCTGTCCTGTCCCGTTTATGCCTCCATCCGATCTCTATCCCGTCTTTGTTGCATTCTTTATCCTTGAAACACTGTCCTGCCTGACACGGGCTTGGACCCTCTGGGCCTTATACGACCCTGCTGTCGCAGAGTGAGATGTTTGAGAAGCTGATGACGGCGGAGACTCTCAAGGTGATGAGATCCAGGGGGGGACGGGAGTGAGAGCGAGAGTGGGGGCAGACAGGCGAGCCTGAGCTCCTATAAAGGGAAGGAAGAGGGAAAGGAAAGGGTGGTATCGTACCCTAAGACGTATGAAGCTCTGCAACCCATCACCCCCTCCATAGTAGGTGGGACTACCCGGTTACGTCTGTAACTTCCTTGTCGTATCAACTATCACTATAGAATTTCATCACACGGTCTATGTATGTATGTATGTATGTGCTTTCGCCGTCGCAAGTAACGACCACCACCACCACCACCACAACAACAACAACAACAACAACAGCAACAGCAACAGCAACACTAGCGACCCACACTACCTCACTGACCAACCGCTGCTCCGCCTCCTGTTATCACCATCACATCATCGCCGCAGGGGCGACATGAGGACGTCCGATTGCAAAAGGAGCTGGCGGCGCTGCAGGTGGGAGGTCTGGCGGGGTCCGGGAGGAAGCCTTGTATTTGTGTATGCGGTATTTGTGTATTGTGGTGGGTCTTGGGTCGACCCTGCGGTTGGCGTCTTGGAAGGACCGCGAAGGACTTAAACCCGCCATATAGCCCTTTTCGATAAGCACTAGTGGCCGGTTGTGTTGCCAGTTTTTTTTTTTGTGTGTGTGTGTGTGTGTGTGTGTGTGTGTGTGGCTTCATCAGGAATGGGAGGAGAAGGATGGGAAGGTGACAGAGAGATTGTTTCACAACCTGCCTACCTACCTAACTGCCTAACTGCCTGCCTGTTTACCTACCTGCCTATGAAGACCGCTGCCCCGGCCCCCGCCCTCCCCGTACCCCGGCAGTTCATTTTTTATTTCCTGGCATCTGATTCCCTCCCCGCCACCGCCCCCGGCCCCTCCACCGGAACCCCCACCGCCCGCAGGAGCGCACTCATGCCGACTTGGAGAAGATACGCGTGGAGACGGCGGGTGGGTGGTCAGCAGAGCAGGGTAGAGAGGGGCAGAGCGGAGCGGGGCCATCATCATCATCATCATCAGCAGCAGCAGCACCCAAAGCGTTCCTCTCCCTAAAGCATCATCCTCCCTAACCCACCCCAGAACACACACTACACACATACACCTGTACCACCATCGGCATTTCCCTCGCGGCGGCTCAGATCATTAAAACACACACAGAGGCATCCCTAGCCCCGTCGGTGAGCTGGTAGCTGCTAGTCTGGTCCCTGCGCCCACCTGCCGCGTGCGCTGGAGAGGTGGTTAGCGTGGGTTTCTTGAGCCCCGCCCACTCCCCCTCAACGGAGGACCGGGTGAGCTTTCTAGCAGGGCCTCGTGTCGTAGTAGGGAGGGGTAGGGTCGGTCTGGGGTTTCAGGGTTTCCTCTTTCTTAGTGAACCCGCACCCCGAGAGCCGGATCAGGCCGGGGCTGGAGAGGAGTCTCCTTGCTTCATGTCTCAGGCTCAATGCGCTAACTCACCGCATGGGGGAGCCTTGACTCGTGAGAGCATGCGCGCGTGCGACGCCTTCCCCGACCCCCCGGAAGAGGTGGATTGGAACCCGCGTACTTGCGGCTCTCGGCTGCTAAGGGGGGGTGCATAGGCCCCTCTAGCGCCCCTCTGCCGCCCGTGGGAGAGCGCTTAGTCAGGCGATCTTTCCATTGGGGCTGGGCAGCAGCCCCTCTGTGGCCAGTGTCAGGCCCGGTCAGATATTTATAACCTTCGCGCACGTACACACATACAAACTCACATACACAGAGGCGTACGAGCGGGAGGCCCGGTTGCTTCGTGAGCTGCGGGACTCCGCCCAGGAGGAGGCTCTCCGCGCCAAGGCGGCCCTGGCGGAGTTGCAGGCGCTGCACGAGAAGACGGGGCTAGCCCATGCCGAGGTGGCCAGGCGACTGGAGCAGCAGGTGAGGTGAAGAATGGGGCGAGATGGGTGAGTACCGAACTGAGGAGGGGTGGGTTGAGGGGTTACGGGGTGGGTTGAGTTGAGTTGGATTTAGTTGGTGTAGAGGCATCAAAACACACAACACGTCGTGGCATCGTACCACGTGTCACTCGAGCCCCACTTGCTGATGATGCTTCATTGTCCAGTTGATGGTGGGTCCTACCTGCCTGACTGTTGTCGTTGCTGCTGCTGTTGTTGTTGTTGTTGTTGTTCAGGTGGTGGCGCTGCAAACGGAGCTGAAGCAGAAGACGTTTGAGCTCAGCCACTTTAAGGTAGGTACGCATACGAGTGATGGGTGTAGTGGTAGCAGAGCTACGTGCGGTCGAGCCATGCGTGCGACCCCTTTCTGCATCCCTCGCCCTCGCCCTCGCTCTCTCCCCCTCTCTCCCCCTCTCACACGCTCACTCCCTCGCCGTCGCCCTCTCCTCTCGAAGGGGAAAACAAAGGGGATGGGTAACAAAAAGGGTTCTCATCATTTTCATCAATTTAAAAATTAAGATAATAATGATGAACAAGTAGGGACTTTGGTTTTCCATCCCCTTTAGTTCATCCCCTAAAGATGACCCTTTCCCTCTCCTTGGCCCTAATGATGGTATGTCTATTTTCATCACGCAGGTAGTAGTGGCGGAGAAGGAGCAGCTGCTGGGACGGACCAACATGCAGGTGTGTGTGTGTGTATGTATGTGGTGGGGCCCCCTTCAGGATGCATGGGTAGAGGACAATGCGTGCTGAGGAGTCTTTTCATCCACCTCTTCTTCATCCTCACTCAGTTTCTCATCCAAAGTTTTCCACTCTTTCCTTTCCTCTCGTTTCCTTTGCTCCGCATCCCTCAGCTCTGTGCACTCTTGTCGCCCCCCGTAAGTGCCCCTCTCTACCTCTCGCTTGCCTGTTCCCTAACGCATCTGCATCCCGCATCACGATCATCGCCATCACGGTCATCGCCATTTCAGAACGAGCTGCTTCAAGACAAATTGAGTGTGCTGATGGACAAATACCGTGCACTGGAGGTATGCGGGCTTTGCGTGTATATGTATTTTTGTGTGCGTGCGAAAATGCGTGTCTGTTTTTTGTGTGGGATGTATCGATAAAAGGGGGCCCCCAACAGTCCTCTGTTCGAATCCCCTTGGGGTCTGGTCGTCGGGGCCCAGCCAGCAGCCAGCAGTCTCGGTGGAAACGCGCGGAGTGGCCCAACATCCCCCCAGGAGTTCACTACAACGGTTTGGCTGTATGTAGCGGCCTTGTCCACGTGAGGGAGGAAAAGCGGGAAGATTATTTATCCAGTACACTGCTTCTGCAGGTGGTGAATTGGTAAACCTCCGGAGCCGCCTCATTTTTCCAGAGAAAAGCTTAATCCAAAAAAGCTTTATCTAAAAAAGATGTGGGTTTGCCTCCATAGCCCAGAGCTTACCTTGCGTTCCATGGTATCCGGATTCATTTTCTTCGATCCGGATTCGAACGCCTATTCGAAATCTGTATCATTTTTGGATCTAGGATTTAAAAAATTCGGTCTTTTGGGGTGTGGCAGGTTGATCACAACACGCAAATGAACAAGGCGCTGGCGGCAGCAGCTGAGGCGGTCGCGTCAGGCGGCGGAGGGGGAGGGGGAGGGGGAGGCGGAGCCGCGGTGGAGGGGGTACCTCGCGAGGGTGCCATCACCGCCGTCACCACACTATGTGCCGCAGCCCCCGCTGCCAAGTTGCAGGCAAGTTGCACGCAAACAAGCGTTTATAAATCGATCATCCGCTGCGACTTTGAACGCACAATGACATATGCTCGTATCGTATGTTCGTATTCATTTCCACCCTGTGATTGCTACCCCCGTTGCTGTTGCATAGCTCTCGTGCGAGTATGAAATAAACACGTTGATTCTCACTTTGCTAGCCCGCTGCCTGACGTACCGCTTTTATCTCGCTTTTAAAAGAAGCCCTCCGGCATGTCCGTCCATCATCCGGACCGCCTCCTCCACCGCACCCCCCTAGGGGTGAAGACCGAGGCCTTTCAATCTTCAGCGCCTCTCCATTTCCTGCACTGACCGCACTGCCTCCCTCCGCTGCACCCGGCTCCCTCTCGCCAACGCCACATGCCGCCGCAGGTCGACCTGGCCCTGCTCAGGCAGGTGCGATCGGAAGAGGGAAAAAGAGCTTGTTGTGTGTTCAAATGAACTGGGATTTTTTGTGCGTGTGCGTATATGTGTTGATGTGCGTGAGAGTGTGTGTGTATGTGTGCTTAAGTGAACTGAGCCACAAGATGTTAAGGTTGAAAAAGTCGCATGCAACAAGTTCACCGAAACAGCAGTTGTATGTGTGTATATGTGCGTGTGTGTGCTTGTAAGTGCGTCCAAGCCGCACCAAGCGAGGGTAAGAGCGTCGTCGTGTCGCATTTTCTCAAATAAGGCGTCGTTGCGCACTTCACAACGAATAACGAACAAAAAGGCACACACACACAAACAAACCAAATCCCGAGACATGAAGATATGGAGCCGCAACATGGCGCACTTCAACTTCTTTCTGGCTGCTGGCTGTTCGCAGGAGCGCGATGCGCTATCCCGGGAGGTCCAGCACATGAGTGGTCGACTGGCGGCGGCACACGACATGCTGAGACTCGCCTCGCAGCCACATGCCTTCCTGCTGGAGGTGAGGGGAGGGAGAGGGTGGGGTAGGGAGGGAGAGGTGAGATAGGGAGGGGAGGGGAGAGAGAGGGGTAGGGAGGGAGAGGTGAGATAGGGAGGGGAGGGAGGGAGAGGGGGAGGGAGGGGGAGGTGAGTGGAGGGAGAGAGAGGTGAGGGGAGGGAGAGAGAGGGGAGGGGTGGGAGGGAGAGGGGAGGGGAGATAGGGAGGGGAGGGGAGGGGAGATAGGGAGGGGAGGGAGGGGGAGAGGGAGGGGTTGGGGAGGTGTCTCTGTTGTATACAGTACGAGTGTTGCGCCTTATCATTACCATCATCATCACCATGATCATCACCACCATTTCCGTGGTGTACCTTTTAGCTAGCGACTACAAGCGCGTGCTCGTCCGTGGTTCTTCGGTAATGTTTACCCAACCCAACTCATCACATGTACGACGTCTATACGTGTACTCGCGCACGCTCACTCCAGGAGTTGGAGGCGGTCAAGCTCCGAGCGACACAAGCGGAAAACAGGGTGGCGGCTCTGCAGGTGGGCATGTGGGGCTTATGTGAGCGTGATGGGGGGCGTGGTGAGGGGCGTGGTGTGTGCGGGGTTTGTGTCTCGAAGACGGAGGAGGGGGAACATTGCTAATGTCAAAATGCACAGCCGTGTATAGTTCTTATTTAGGATTGTTGAAGTATCGTGTAAGATTCCGGTGATGTGTATGTCTGTGTGTGTGTCTGTTTGTGTGTGTGTGTGTCTGTTTGTGTGTGTGTGTCTGTTTGTGTGTGTGTGTGTGTGTGCTTCAGGTTCCATTGGGCTGCGAAATGCTAGGTGGGATGGGATGCGAGTGTGGTCCACTACTTGCCCAGGGTGCTGTTGACTCAATGGCCGTGGAGAAAAAGTACATCACGATGGAAAACAGACAGGTAAACATACAAACAAACATGGGCGTATAGATGTACCTATGGCTCAAAACTGGGGTAGATATATTAGATTACATGCGGCTGCCGCTGCTGCTAATTCTGTCACTGTCATCAGTGCCGCTGGGTGGTGCGTCTGCTGTTGCCGCTGTTTGTTTTTCTACTCTGCCATCCTTGGCATGCAGGCAACGTGAGACATGGACGAATAGCACTGCGTTGAAGTTTTCCTTGCTCTGCTGCTACCGCTGCTGCAAAAACTGTTACTGCCTGTGCCCCGCTGCTACTGCCGCTGCTACTGCCGCTGCAGGTGGCCCTCACCGCTCGTAGCAACGAGGTGGAAGCGCTAACGGTGCGCCAGGGTGGAGGGCGAGGCGGAGCGGGGCACGAGATCTTGCGTGCGGTGTGTGTGTGTGTGTATTGCAAAGCGGTGTGTGCACACACACACACACATGCACACACACATCTCTGAAGCGAAGCGCACGTCGATGAATCTGGTAGTCACGAGCCTTGGTGGATGCCTTACTACACCGCATAGTGCCGTACCACGACACCATGCTACGTATGGCGGCGGATGTGAGGAAAGGAAACCCCATCGCCCTTATCTCCCGTCTGTAGACCTCCTGATCCGTGAGGAAACCGAAGTCCCTCAACTCCGTACTCCTCCCTCAGGCCGAGCGCGACGCGCTGCGATCAGACCTGGACGGTCTTCTTGCCCAACGTCAGGCACTGGAGGGTATGAAGGCGGTGGTCGTCAAGGCGCTGGCGGGAGGTCTGCCGCAGGTACGGCATCAGCGTACGGCACGCAGTACACATACGGCTAACGAAGCACATGAGGCATCCGCCCACGCTATGATGCTATGCCTTAGGGTTTGCATCATCTATCCATGCGTGTATGGCCATCTATCGCATTTTTCATACAGCCTAGTTATCGCATCATGTGCCAGGCTGTCTGTTACATATGATTACCATAGATCGACATCATCCATGAGTTCTCATGTTTCAGTGTCTCCAGATCTCCGTTCTCTTTGCAAATTGATGCCGGCAGGTGCAGCAAGCGGCGGCCATGGCGGCGGCGGCGCGCAAGCCCGCGCCGGGGTTTAGCAGTACGACAATCATCGGGGAGGGTGGGTTGGCGCCGGCGCCGCCGTTGCCGACACCCATGGAGCTTTCGCGGCGTCAATCGCAGCAGCAGCAGCAGCAGCAGCGACGATAGGCATCGCCGCCTGAAGCTGAACATTCAGATAAACATCCGAATTCCTGAGGGGTCACCCCGCACATATGTGTGCGTGTGTGTTTACACCACATATGATCCGTAAACTTAAATGCACACAACTGCGGATTGGTTTTTTAGGGTCTTTGCGATTTTAGAAGTAATCAAGTAAAAACCCGGATATGCAGTGAAGGGGTATGCGAGGGGTGATAAGGCCCTTCAGGACTCCGCAAGCCTTCCAAACGCCCAAAAGAGAGGTCTACACGTGAGCCAGGGCCACGTGTTTCGTGAGTGCCGTGTCGTGTTGTGTTATTTTAAGGGGAACACCGCTCTGCCAGACCCGCTGGTGACACACGATAACGGAATGCATGAAGCTCTTGAAGCAAGGGAACCGATAGCGAACACCAGGTCCGCATGTGCTGTATGTTGTCGTACAACGCGGGGTGCAAAGTAGCCGACAACCTGCTGTAGCACCGGTGAATGGTGAATGTCTCTGAAAGTGAATATAGGATAGACTTTACAAGTTGCGGAAGGGAGCCATATGAAGGTTTCAGTACTCCATTTGCAGTCCTTCACAACCCAAAGCTTTGCTTTGAAAAGTTTAAATTTTCGGCGCGCTCGTCACAGGAGCGCAGATGAGCACTTTCGCAGCACTCATCGGAGAGGTTTCCGTCAATGGCGATTTTTGTACAACAGCGTACAACGTTGCGCAAAAGCAAGCAAGCAAGATGCAGTAAGCTACACGGATAGAGCAGCCAAAAGCACGCACTACGCCGGAGCAGCAGTACCTGTTCGCCGCACTTCCAAACTTCAGAAGTGCGCACACGTAAAAGTGCGGGAGATAATCTGCAGCTTGGAAGAAAATTTCCAACACTTGTGTGCGCGTGCGTCGTCATCACCATTATTATCGACACCGCGAAACTGCTGGCCGCTTGTTCAAGGTATTAATATGCACGTGCTTCAGCTGGGGGCTTACATCATAGCCGTCATGCCCTGCAACAATACTGCTCCCGTGTTGCTCTTATTGCCGACCCACCCCCTTTATCAAGATAATCAACCAGATATGCGGGACCCTCCACGCAGCTTCAAGTGAACCCAACAAATACCAGGACCACATTCCACAGCCATCGAAATCATGTCCATGTCTAGATTTTATAGCGACCTCCAGGAGGACTTTCATTTTCATACTTGGATAACATAGCCTTCAAAAAGGAACAAGAATTTATTGCAAACTGCTGTAAGCAAAGTGAGGAGCAAATGCTTCCTCTTGCAACTCCCAGCAGAGAATTAGGGCAATTGATGCACAACATGCACGTACGAAAAAAATCCAAAAGTAAACAGGTAAACTGTCTTTCAATGTCTGGTTTCATTTCGCCAGAATGCCTTAAACCCATCGAATATCGAAAGTTGGAATACATGTTAATTCCGACGCAAGGAGCACAGCTTTAATGGAAAACAAGTGGCATGCTTCGCACTTTTACTTGCTTGCATTTCAATCATTTACTTGCGGCAAGAGCACGGCAATACTTGGTGCTTCAAGAATAAGTGCACATTTCAAAAAACAAAACATCCCTCACCCGATTACCCCAGGATGTTGCAACCCATGGAGGTACTCCCGGGTTCCGGGAGAACCGTCGCTGCGACCTAGCCAAAATAGGCTCGTGTTTGTCGATTTCCCGTCGGCGACCACGGAACCACGTGGCTCACCCACCCCCACTACACTCCAAACCGTGTGTCTCCCTCTTACTCATTCTCCTTCCCACCATCGCCTCCACAGAGCAACAAAAGCAACAATCATAGAGGCGCGTAAAGGCGACAGCACATTGCGTACTGCTGCACTCGCCTGCAGGTAGGGCGTGGCTTGACATGCTTCATTCAGTGCCGTCCATATTTCATTTCGTAGCTAGCAGCGCTTGCAAAAGACTTGTCATGACGAGAACCATGTAGTACTCTCTGCTTCAGAAATTGAATTGACGGTGTAAGGGGCTTAGGGTTGGAGGCCAGCTCGTCAGCTCATGGCCAGATCGCGTGGGAGAGCGGAGGCGCATAAGTGACAGTTGATTTGAGAAAGGGCTCCGAATCCAGATGCGTGTCACATCCACTGCGTTAACCTTAATAGACCTCCACTGGCAGCTCTCTGGCTTCAACCGATCCATTGTTAGGCATGCAACGAGGGCCTCATGGGCAAGAGCGCAACAAATGCGCAACAAATGCGCAACAGTTCTCTGACTGCGCTCAACCGTTACTGGTAGGAGCTGGATTTACAAGCTGCTTTACTTGTTTATACTTCGCCATAAGCGCTGTGTCCTCTGAACTGGAATCGTTGGATGATACCTCTTGTGCGTACCAGCGTTCAGAGTTCCAAAGCAAGGCTATTGTAACTACGTAGGCAACTACTCCGATAGAGACAAGCCATGCTTTGTCCCAGAAGGCAACGTCCAAGTCCATGGGTTCGGCAGAGGTGAATTCCACTAGGTCGCTTGTCTTACAAGCACTGTTTGGATAACCTAAGGCTTAAGCAGACGCATGATACTTTATAACAGCAAACGTGGAATTGTGGAAGGATGCAACAATGGGAAGCACAAAAATCTAACATCAGCAGGCATAACCCAGAAGTACAAGTTTTGTACTTTGCGTTGTACACTTTTCCCGTTCGTTTTCCACTTGTCAAAGGAAAGGCACTATCGAGACGATTTGAAAAGGAGAACCTGCTCAGCGCGGACAGTGATATGGTGTAGCTGAGCGAACGACGTTTAGTGATGCCGTTTTGGCAGAGCCACAGCAGGCCCTTGGTGTTGCGCAGGCAGCATTTGTTTGCTTATAATGCTATCCACTATAGTAGCTTCAGCATTTTTATTTGGCTGTTTCTTACGTCCAAAAACGGTATCGCTGTCACAGGTGCAGGTTACGAATCGAAAGCTTTGCTCAACTTAGAAGTTCATTTGCCCGCCCATGGGAGATATTTGTCCGTTACCACCCGATTTTGGACATCCATGCGATGGCTCCAAGGCTCTCTCAACATGATTTCATGGAACGAGTATCCTTCGCAAGGCCAGGTGCTGCACGCGTCTGTGCCGCGTCAAACACTTAAACTCTTGAGGTTTCATTATTTTGCGCGACTTGGTAAGCGGCATTGTGTGCTCTTGTTAGAGAGCTGTTGCATTATCATCTCAGCCGCGCCCGCACGTACATTCATGCACAGGCCATGGCATGGCGTATTCCGTACCTACCGCTGTGACGCCCTCAAGTCCAGTCTCGGCGCGGCGCCGCCAGCACCGTTTCCCTTGAAACGACCCCTAACCGCTTCCACCACTACCATTATCAAAAATATTCCACCAGCACAACCACCAGCCTAGAAGTCCAAAACCACGATGCCCTAAGTAATCCACAAAACGACCTGCTTTTGATTGCTGGGTGCATTACTTTATAGGAGTTCAAATCACTGTATTGGCGTCGAAAACTGATACTATCTTCATCTCTTCCCCTTTAGTTGCCCTTTATGGGATGAACGAGATGGGAACCTGGGGAATTATGGCTAACTCTTCGAGTGTATACACATACGTCTTGTGCGTACATTATGTATGGATGGAGTGAGTTGAGCCGCCAAAGAGGAGTTACGGCAGGCGAGTTTTGGCAGGGCGAAAGAAGAAACAGCGGAGGCCTGATTAAAAGGCGTTGTTTGGACGGAAGAATGTGGCTGCCCTTGCTGGCTTCGGTGATCTCATTAAATCATCCCGCAAGCAGTCCTTGCGTGACGTTGGTTTGAATTTTTACTTGATTTGGATTTGGAAAGCTGTGAATATGTTCATGATGCGGTAATGAACAAGACTCATCGAAACAAGCCGCCATTCCCAGAAACAGTCTGCCTTCCTGCCTCGACGAGCACACATACGCAAGGGGGTATCATGTCTCTTGCAATACCTTGTTGCTCGGGTCGAGGATGAGAGGTAAAAGAGGTAGACATCGGCTGGGTGAGGTAGATACTTCATTTGACAATTGGCGCCTAACGGCCGAAACTGAATACTTGCTGCAAAGGTTCAACCACCAACGAACGCAACAGTTTTTATACTCTGAAACGAACATGACCCAGAACAGTCCTAGAACATGGCAATACGACCATACTCGCCAAAAAGCCGCTCTGTCAGCAGCTACAAACAGATGCCGCCGACAGTCTGAGGAGACTGTTCTCATACGCATACCGCCATCGACTGCACCGCCACCATGGACCAGCCATCAACTGTTTTTATTTGTCAAAACTATAAAAATAGTTGTCATTCTCCGAGCTCGCTCTCCTCTTCAGACCTCTTCTTTCCCTCAGACAGCCTTGCTGCACTCCAAGCCATGCGCTCCACTCCTCTCCACTCCACTCCCCTCCTCTCCCACCTCTAGGCAGCTGCCATTCTTCGTGCCTCCAGTCCCACACCACGCACTCCACCTCTCGCAACAGGGCTCCTCCCCATCTCCTCCACCAACTCCGCTCCCAAATTTCACGTTCAAGCAAAATTCTCACTAGCAGGTTGAGTGCATGTTCAGCAGTAATAGTCGTAGTAGCAGTATGAGTTAAGCAATTTATTTCTCTACATCGCTCTTTCGCTCTGTGCCCGGCGTTTACGGGCGCTCCCCGTGCACTGGTACTGTGACACTTGCAACTCTTCCTGTAACTTTACCGCTCTACGTCTCAAGCCATCCCTAGCTACGCTCACTCTGCCTTCACGCGACATCCACATGTGGGCCAGCAAACAATGGCCCATCAGATGATGCAATTCCCAACATGGAGCAAGTAGTAACACCCACGCCGCCTCAAAACTGATGCCACACGGGCGACAACGGCAACGGAGCCGCAGGAGCCGCAGCGGCGCCGCAACTGCAGGACGGAACTTCCAACCAACAGACTCATTTTTAACTTCTCACACTATCATTTACAAACCGTAACCAACCGACCAATACCGTCCAATCCATTCGTACAGAGAGCTGTACGCCATATATCCTTCATCGCTGATTTCCGACATCGCCGTCTGATGCCGTCGATGCGGTGTCGCGCGGACCGCCTCCTGCTAATGTCGCCACCGTCGCAGCTGGCGCAGCAGCGGTAGCGGCGGCAGCTGCGCCGCCGCCGCCCTCAACCTTGCCTGTGAACGCGTTGATCCTAGGTGACAAGGAGAGATTCCGGTAGTACCCGTTTGGTGTGCGGTCCGCGTCGGAATGCCAGGTACGGATTAGGTCCCGCAGTACGGCATCTGGAAGGGCCTCCCGCGAGCGGTACCGGGGCAGCTCCCGACGGAATGCCGCCGCCACATCGCTTTCATGACAACGGCCCGAACGAACGAGTCGTGACTCGGCAAAGGTGACTGGAACCGAGATCCAGAGGGATCATGAGGCAGGGGAGGGGGGATGAGGCTCGGAGGACGAAAAAAACGTGGCATGGCAAGTTTAAGAGGTACCACCCGAGAAATAAAGCTCAATAACTCTCACGACCATGTGTGGAAAGTAATTTTGGAGCCGCGTGGCCGTAATCATTTGACAGAAAGATGGGTTGTTTTCTGACTATCAGACAGATTAACAGGCAGTTAGATAGATAGACAGATAGACAGGCAGACAAACAGATTAACAGTTTGGTAGTTCGACAGGCACATAGGACCTCACTAGAGTACCTTATCCCGCACCCCGTGTAGAGTCAAACAACGCATCGTGCCCCCCCCCGGGGGGGTGCAGTAATGCGAAGGAAAAGTCACCCACCGAAATCTCGCCATTGTTGATCTAGCTGCCGCGCCTCTTCCAGGCTGAGTCTCCTGGGTCGCCCCACCTCGTATACCCCAGCTGCCAGACACGCCCCAGTTCCGGTGCTAAGCGCCCAGATGCTGTCACCTAGGCCTGCCTGCGGGCCCCGAAACGTCAGGTTGCGAGATTTGGGTTGGTTAGTTGGTTAGTTGGTTGGTTAGTCAGTTATGCTGAGGCTTGTAGATGGTTGTGTCAGTGCTAGGAGAGTTGGTGACTGTAGCAGCACTTTTGTGGTGGCCATGGCAACGCTGAAGTTCGTGGGGCCATCATTTTATTGTACTTTCTGTACCGTACACAGCCTTGCCGTACCTGAAGGCTGAAGCTGATCGCCAGTCCTGCCGCCAGGCAGATCCCCGCAGCAATGTACGACAGCCAGGCGGGGGCCTCGTTGACATCAATGATGCTGATGGGAAAGAAAGGGGTTTGGCACGAAACACACGCACACGGTTTGTGTTCGCGGGCACATACTAGAAAGGGCTAAATGGTGATCAATGTGACATACGCACAGCTGCACGGGACAAAACAATCTCCGCATTGTCGTACTTTGAGCCCCATGACTCCGTTGCCGTGCCCGTACGGCAGCCCTTCACCTGCACTCAGCTGTAGCTAAAACACCGCCTCGGCCCCAAAACCACACGGTTCCCGCTCCTCCATCGGGCCTAGCTGACCGCATCGTCGTACACTCACTTCAAGCCCAGTGGACCCCGCGCGAGCTGCATGATGATCCAGTCGCTGGGTCGCTCCGTCTCAATCTTGCCCAAGAACAGCAGGAGCTGCTGCAGCGGCGATGCGAAGAACAGCGACAACCCCCAAAGCGTCCCCGCCACAACGTCCGCTGCGCAGAAAACCGTGTATGCGTGCGTGCGTGCGCATGTACGGATGTACGGGCGGAGAGGAAGGTCGAACGAGAACCGCGATCTTAGAGTGCAAGGAGAAATTCAAATGAGGAGTTTAGGAAATAGCAGGAAGGAACATCGGCCAGTTTGATTTTTTAAAAACCCAAATCGAAAAACAAGGCAAGTGCAAACCAAGTTTCCATGTCGGCAGGTGGTGTGCAAAGGCAGCACCGGAGCCGATGGCATGACGATATCGCCCCATTTCACAGACCCCAGCTACAGCCCAAACCCGGATTCCCGTTGCCCACCCGTACCGAGGCCCACCTGGGCCGAACCCGCCCGCTCCTGACAACGAGTCCGCCGAGTAGATCAACTCCTGATGCCACATAATGGGACAGGCAGGTGTTGGAGAGTGACGGATACTCCGTATGAATACGTGTGGAATGTGAGAGCAGCAATGGGACCCGAGCGGGTTTCGCGGCGATTTGCTGATCCTAACATCGCTTGATAACAGCAGGTAGGCAGGTAGGTAGGCGTGAGGGTGGGGGTGTGGGTGCTTGCGAAATCGTCACAGTGATGCAAAGGACCTCGGATTAAATACTGACATGACGATGATGATTTCCGTTTCTTAAAATATTCGTAATGATGATAATGCATTAGTTTTGCTTGATTTGGTGGGCAGGGCAGCGAGGGGGGGTGGAACACTTGACCTGCTGATGCTAGAGTCAGCGACAAAGGAGCGCGTAATCGGGCACTAACTTGAGTGCTTACGACCGTCGCCGTGGTGCAGAACCTAAAGTCTGAGCACGGCGAAGCGACCCGGAGACAGGAGCAGTTCATTTACTTACTGACTGACCTCTATTTGATCGGCGACGAGGGGGTAGCCAACGGTGGCGGCTCCGGCGAGAACCAGGGCTACGCGTTGTGCCGTTGAACGTAGTCCATACAGTGCAAGGAAGTGGAGAGCAGCAAAGTAACGTTGCGCGATGTGCACCAGTAGGGCGTTGCATAGCGAGGGTGAGGATAGTGCGGAGGGCAGGGCAGCGCGGCGTGGTATTCAAAGTTGTCAGTTCCCTGTGTTGACCGGCCACCTTACTGAATCGCGCACGCCGACGAGTGTATTCAGAGTATGTTGAATTAAATGCGTGCATATACTTAATAAACATTCAGCTTTCTACAAAGCGAGTAGGTTACCGCGCGTTCTCACCTCCCATCGCCAAGAGGATGGTTGTGTCGCCGCTGCTCACAGGTGCGTCCTTGGGATCTTGCTGGCTACTGCATGCGATGCCTCCTCGTGCTGGGCCACAGCATTGATATGGGTAGGGCTTGCAGGATGACCCAGAAAACCCTTGGCGCAACCGGTGGCCCATCATTGCGCGACTGGACGCAGGCCTGATTTCACCGCCAGCGATGCCCCTGGATCTCCTTGTACAAGAGATTAAGCAATTTTGATACATTGATGCCATGGGCTGCCAAGGACTTCGGTGCGGACTAAGAAGTTTTCAGTGTCCAACGGTCTTCCCCAGTAAAAATCTTACGACGTATATGTATACCGATAGATAACGTTCCAAATGCACTTTGGCAAACAGCAACACAGGAACTGGCTTACTGAATAATTGTGTGGTCCGTAGTTACTGCGCCAAGGAAGATTGGTACTAGACTAAAGTCTAAGGTGCAAACAGAAACAGTGGTTGGCAATGACATTTACTTTTGTCTTCTCGCGCGCTCTATCCTTCAGCAGGATAACCAAACCGGTCGGTAACTGTTCGCTTCGGTAGCTGGCCGGTAGGATAACCGACATAACGAACTAACGACCCAGTAACTGGGGGGTCAGTGACCCCGGATCACCGACCGATAAGGTTACCGGTCGGTAAGGTAAACCGGTATGTTTGAAGCATCTGGAACCATGGCGGGAGGCTACCTGGACGAAGACTTTGTATCAACTTATTTCCATTCTTCTAAGCTTTTACGTCTGAGCAAAGGCCCGCAATCTTGACGTGTGTATAGACAGGCGGGCAAAGACTCGGCCGCTTTCCTACAGCGAACGGCGTGCGACCGTGCGATCATCAAGCCCGGGAAAAGGTATTCCCCTTCACCCTAAACGGTCATATTGCGGCCGGGGGACATACGGGCGCGCGCAGAGTGTGGGCAAACCCCGCATACGAACTTCAACCACCAAAGACAAGGACCGACACAATTAAGGAAGGCTAAAAAACTGCCGAAGACACTGCCGGGGGTGTCCGCCGGGGAATCCAGGGCCGTAGCGGTGGGGACGTGACTTGGACGGTGTGCCTTGGAGCCTGCAGCCACCGCGGTAAACCCCCTATGGAAAGGGCCCATAGAAACTAGGGCCGCATTTACAGCACCACATGCACACGCCATCCCCCCTCCCAAGCATCCATCCACTACGAACCCCTGAATGTGTGCGACTTCTTCTTCCTCCTAATCCTCCCCCACGGCCTCCGCCTCCCCTCGGCATCCCGACAAACAGCGTGTATGCACATGCATTCAGGATCATGCCCCATCACACTCTGCATGCAGCCTCGTAATCTACGCCTGGATCCGGAACTTTGGAGGAATTCTATCCATCCGTACGGTACGCGTCCGTCCGTACACAGCCCTCATTTGCCACCCCCCTGCACATGCACATTTTAACTAGGCACGCACGAGGGAGAACCCTTGGGGCCCCGTACTTCCCCCCTCTCCTCGCCGTACACTGTACAGCACCTCAGCTTCGACCACCGTGCCCGTCCTCATCCTCGCCGTCATCATGTACGGCAACCGGTACGAGTACGCCAGCGCGCTTATACACATTATCCAACGTCTCCCCGAGGAACTCCTCAAAGCCGCCGCCGGCGTCAGCGCCGCCGCCTCCACCGCCTCCACCACCTCCCGGCGCCGCCTTCTTTCGGTTGTTGAACGTCGTCCAAGCTGCACCGAGCAACAACCGCTCAAACTGATCGTAGTCGTACTCCAGCGGTTGCGGATGCAGTACAAAGGTCTCTGGATCTGTACTGCGCTGCTTGGCGAATACGGCAATCAGCGCCAGCTCCTGGGGGTAGGTGACGCAGTGGATGGATCCGGGCGACGGATTTTAATTAAGTGCCATATGACACCCGCGAGACGCAAGCAACACACATACATGCATCGATGCAATACGAGACACGCATCGGAGGGTGCCACACACGGGCACGCGGACACGCACACACGAACCGTAACATCCCACGAACCCCACCCATCCAAAAACCCAAACCATCACTCAACTCCACTCAGCTGCCTCTTCTCCCCTCCGGTTACCGCACAACGCGTCCGGTGTGTTTCACACGGACACGCACACACGCCCCACATTCCCCCCAAACCCCCTTTCCAGTTCTTCCCCACCTGCAGGTTGAACTCCCTTCCCAGCATGCCCCACTTCGCTAGGTGGTTACACAGCCAGCGCAAGTCAACCCGCACGGGGGCCCCCCGGGTCCTCTTCAGCTGGCAGGTGTCTAGAGTCTGTTCCGTCAGTCTGCGTGTGTGTGGGGGGGGGGGGGGAGTAAGGGAAAGTAAGGGGAAGGGAGGGGAAGGGAGGGGAAAGACGAACCACACACGAAGGGAGGGGAAGGGAACGGCGGAGGCAGAAAGTTCAAGAAGGACAAGATTAGGATTAGGATCGAGCGCGGAGCACGGCAGGCTTGAGGGAGAATGAAGAAAAATGGGGAGCCTTGAAACCCACACTCGCACCCCACCCGTACGCCCATCCGGAACGCAATCCCCCTTAACCCCCTTTTACCCCATCCCCTGGTGTTTTCACCCGCATAACACCCATATCTGTGTGTGTGTGTGTCTTTTACCATTTACGCTGTCAGATGCCGCTCACATCGCCCCATTTCCTATCAAACAAGAAGCACCAACACAGACACACGCACGCGCGCGCGTGTGCTACCAGTACCCACTTGCGTCCCTTCCTCAGCAGCAACATGGCGTTGGAGTTGTTGAGTGCGGGTGAGAAGCGCTCCAGTCGCCGTTGCAACTCCGGAAAGGTGGACACCGCGAAGCACTCCCGCAACAACGCAGTGACCTGGAGGCCGGGCAGCAGTAGCAGCAGTAGCAGCGGTAGCAGCAGTAGCAGCAGTAGCAGCGGTAGCGATGAGAGGACAAACGATGAAGTGTTTGGTTGACGGTTAAAGCGGTTGACAGGCTTGCGAGCGGAAAACAGCGCGGCTAGGTGAAGAAAAGGCAGTGACTGAGACAGAACGACAAACGGATAGGCAAGCAGACAGACAGACAAACAGACGGATCCGGGCGTAACCCCGGCTCCATCCCAGCCCCACCTTGACGCTGAGGTGGTTGTACGCCGCCTGACTAGGGTTTTCCGCGGCGTAGCGGTGCGCCGCCAGGTGCACCAGCGCCAACATGAAGTCCAGCAAGTCGAATGTGGACACACCTGACTTGGCCTCAACCTGGGGGGTCGGAGGGGGTTGGAGGGGGAGGGGGGTTGGAGGGGGAGGGGGGTTGGAGGGGGTTGGAGGGGGAGGCG